>NC_080170.1:103121176-103218201 GCF_950295315.1 Erinaceus europaeus
TGGGGGTCTTTTTTTTTTTGTCAGCTCAGCCAGCTGAAGGGGGCACTTGGGGCTCCTGATGGGGAGACAGGTTGATGACAACCCCTTTAGCATGAGTTTTAGAGCACTGGCACAAACAGCTACTGGAGATGATTGGTTCTGTTCCAACTCCGCACTACCACAAAGGTTATTTCAAAGAGCTTTGGGTAAAATTCCAGTTCCTCTTCCTCAAGTATCTAAAGAAGCCAGATTATACTTGTTTGGTCAGAACTCCTCTCCCTGTCCTGCCCACAGGGCCTCTTCTGTGGCTCCTACTTGCTCCTGCCACCGACTCCCGATCCCACTGGTCGCATCCACAAACCCTGGGTTGTCATCCACTCTGTGTATAGCTTCAGCTCCTGGTGATGGAGGTTGATCAAAATGTGTTTGCAAGCAGTGGGCCCGTATTAGCTCATTTTTTTTTTTCCAGAAGCTTGCTTTTTCCAGTGTGCTTGGCAAAATGCCTACTGATATTTATTCATTAACTTGAGAATTGGTTTTTTGCACTTACATCTGAGAACTCTGGCATTTGCTTGCATTTTCTGTGGTGGTCAGTGTTCTTTCTCTGTGGGGTACAGAAGGGAGATTTTGCTCCCTGTGACGGAAGAGTCACTTCCTGTATCGACCGACAGGAACACGACCATGACCTTGGGAACATCATGGAACTTTTCTCTGATGAAGGGCTAGGCGTTCATGCTTAGAGGTTTTTGTTATGTATTGCATAATGATGAACAGCCCTGGAACAACATGGCCCTGTTTAAATGCAGCGCTGCCCCTTAGGAGATGAGAACAATGCTATCTGCTTGTGAAGATTAATTGAGTTAATGTATGTAAAGTGCTCAGATGATGCCAGGCACGTAGTAAGTGTCAGATAAGCATTTAAAAAAAATACTGAGAGAGAGATAGAGAGATAATCAGAGCATCACTCTGGTATGCACAGTGCTGAGGACTGAACTCAGGACTTCATGCATGCAAGTCCTGTGCTTTGCCACTGAACCAACTTCAAGGCCATTAGTGAAGTGTTTGCCCTCATTGCTCTTATTGGTGTGGCTTTGGCTGGGACATTTTTACAGTCCAGCTTTCCTGACTCTCAGGTTCTTGACTCTTTATATTCAAGAATATTATCTATCATGGAGTCAGTGTAACTTGGAACTCCTTCACATGGCTTTTGTAAGCTGAGATTCTCCGGCACCTTGATCCTTATCAAATCTAAAACTTGGGGGTATGGAAGAGAACACTACACTGCTTGACTCTTCCATTTGAAACCGCCTCCTGCTCAGAGATACTTATTCTTCCTGTGAATCACCTGTGCTACTCCTTCCTCCCTGAGTTTGCATCCCACCTTTCCCAGACATACTGTGGAGGAAGTTTTCCTCAATAGTTGTTTCACAGTCAGGATATACAACTGGTTTTAATAATCTACACCAGATCAACTCGGGTGAGCCTGGTTCACAATGGCTAAGTGCAAGTCCCTATTAACTGGTGATTGGGCTATCTGTCATGATGCATTAGTCACACTTGGGCTTATCTGGCCTTATGAACAAGGGAAAGCTGAGGTAGACTGTGCTGAGCCAATAAAGATTTGGATTGGCTTCGCTCTCCAACTGGAATGGATGGTAATAGGGTGGGCGTGGGGGGGCAGCGTGAGTCCCTAGTCTTGAGTCCCTAGTCAGGAGGAGGAAGCCTCTGGGTTTACTTTTCTGTGAGCTGTTGGTTTCACGCAGGGGAGTGTGTGAAGATAAGTAAAAAGCATTCTAGAGATGAAGTGTGATACTTGTAGATATCACACTATATCCGGGGGCACCAGATTTAACTACATGAAGTCACGGTGACCTTGAGGAGTCTTTTGATGGCATCAGTGAGCTGTGTGAGCTTGAGCAGAACAACTATATAATCATTCCCCTTTTTATAGACTATTAATTTATTTAGGTCATTTCAATTTTTTTCCATTTTAGATTGTGATGCTTGAGACTATCTTCAGGTATGTAAAATTCCCACTCCCAATATTGTTACCCAAGGATAATCATCACAGTATGATTACTGGACCAAAGGACTAAGATATTTTAACACTGCATCACCAACATTTGATCTCAGTCTGGTCATTGCAGGTTCTTTAAAATGATTTGAAATAACACTCTTTGTTGTTGTTGTTGTTATAGTAACTATCCCAGATAAAAATAGAGACTGGATGCTATTGTATTAAGTCAAAAGTTAATTGAACCATGAAAACTCATTGCCAATTCAGTAGCAGGAGGTACAGAAAATAATTGCCTTGATACATATTGATTTTTCTCAATCCAAGGTGGTTATGCTGTGAGATAATTGGCCAGTGCTGGCTTTAAAAGAACATGCCTATTTCAAAGCAAGGGATTTTCCTTCTGTCAGCTCCTCTGCCTGTCCTCAAATGTCTTAATTCTTACTAAAAATTTCCATGAAGGTTTGAATTGAAATTATAGCCAATGTAGCCTTATCTCATCTACTATTCATCATTACTTTGATATTTTAGTTCCTGCCAAATAGCTTCTAGTAATCCTCTTTTTTTTTTTGTCTGATATGTCTCTTAAGGTTTGTTTTATATAATGTAGGCCCCAAATTTTAATATAATGGTGAAATTATGAAAAAACTTAGCAAGTTACTGATTTAAATGTGAATAGAGGAAGTAGAGGCCTCATCCATCCCTCATAATTATATTACTGGACTGATTCATCTCTTTCTATGTGTTTTTCTTCTTTAAGACATTTTTGCTGAGGGGGCGAGGGGAGGGAGAGAGAGAAAGAGAGAGAGGGAGAGAAAGAGAGAGAGAACAGTTCTTAGACTTGTGGTGCACCTTTTGCCCAGGAGACCTGTTTGTGTTGAGGCTGGTGGTCCAGTAGGGGGTACTTTCTGGGGTGGAGAGGAGCCCAGGGCCTGTGTGCCAACTGAGTGAGTGGCTGGTAGGGGACCACTTAGCCCTTCTGGATTGCTAGAACACTGTTCCCTAATGGGCTGTGCTGTCTGGTATCGCAGTCATTGGCCACATGTGGCTGTTTACATTTAAATGAATTAAAACTAGATACACTTGGTAATTTAACTTCCCAATCACACTAGCCCTATCTCCAGCACTCCTTAGTCAAATGGAATCAGCAGTGACTGACTGAGCTATGTGGGTATGGAACGTTTTCTTTGATGTAGAAAGTTCTCCAAAACGTACTGATCTGCCTCTAGAATAGCCTGCTGGGTGGTTCAGGAGCTTCCCACCCTGGACCTTGTTTTTGGTTTGTTTGTTCTTGTTTGTTTTACCAGAGCACTGCTTAGCTCTGGTTTATGGTGGTGCTAAGGATTGAAGATTGAACCTGAGACTTTGAAGCCTCAAGCATGAGGGTCTCTTTGCATAACTATTATGCTATCTACCCCCATCCTCTGGATCTTGTCTAGGAATAGAGTTCAGGTTCCTGAAGAAGGGACATTGCAGATGATCTGGGAAAGCAGTCTGCCATCTCCAGCTGGAGGGAAGAGCAGTACCAGGCAAGGAAACAGAGGCAGAATCCCAGAGGCACACCACGGCAGCCCAGTGAGGAGAACAGGGGCCTATAGTGAGGAGGTCACCCTGAGGCTCTGGAGACCTGCAGCCCAACAGGCTGGGTCGAGACCCCTTCCCAGATGACTGGTGTTGCTGAAACCCTACTTGTCCTAGGTGTTGAGTCTGCTGGCAGGGGCTCCTTCTGGGGTGCAGGGCTGCCATGCAGCACTGCCACCCTTAGAGGTGTTCCTGAGAGCTCTGTGAGTGACAGTGGTGGGGTGGGCAGAGCAGGGGCATTTGAAAAACTGATGGCCAAAGATAGGAGGGGCTTGTTATTCAACTGTCTTCACTGATAACACACTGAAATGGCATTCCACCAGGATGTCCCTGGATAGTTTCAGGACAAAGAAAGAAATTAGAAAAAAGATGGTTTTCTTTTTTAAGTTGAAAGACACTACATCCAAAAGAAGTGATGTAGCTACATCTCAGTGGGGCTCTAAATATGTGTTTTCATTTTCATCTTTTTTAATTTTTTATTTATAAAAAGGAAACACTGACAAAACCATAGGATAAGGGGGGCTAAAACTCCACACAATTCCCACTATCAGATCTCCGTATCCCATCTCCTCCCCTGATAGCTTTCGTGTTTTTATTTTCTATGCTAAGTTCATAGGTGCAATGAAATTCTTAATGCGTTCTCCTCATACTCCAAATTCATAATTTGAAATTCAAAATCCCAAGTATAGTAGTATTTTGAGGTGAATTCTCTGAAGGATGACTATTTCTGGTGGTTTTTCTGTATGGGTTCATTGGTTTCTTTCTCTCTTTCTTTCTTTCTTTCTTTCTTTCTTTCTTTCTTTCTTTCTTTTCTTCTTTCTCTCTCTCTTTCTTTATCAGAGCACCACTCAGCTCTGGCTTATGTTGGTGCTGGAGGTTGATCTTCAGCCATGAGCACCTTTTGCAGAACCATTATTTTTTTCTCCTAAGCCATCATTGGTATTTTTTAACCAGCAGGACTATATAGTACAGTCAGGTGGGGACCTATTCCAAGAATGTAAGGTTGGGGGTTGCACCCCCAAATTAATGTATATACCTTATTAAAGGGATAAAGAGCAAAATGCACTAATGAGCTCAACAGACAAAATAGAAACTCTCAATGAATTAGAAAAAAAAGGGGGGATTTCTTCACCTGACAAAATAGAATCAGGTTGGTTTTGTTGATATTTGTTTTTGTTTTTAACTTACAGTCAACCATGATATGGCAAGAGTGAATACTTTCCTTCTAAAATTGAGAAGACAAGGATGTATGCTTTGTCACTTCTGTTCAGCACTTGTGCTGTAGATGCTAGCTGGTGCAGTAATAAAATCATCACCTCCTGGGATTTGGGCTGTAGCGCAGTGGGTTAAGTGCACATGGAGCAAAGAGCAAGGACCGGCGTGTGGTTCGAGCCCCTGGCTCCCCACCTGCAGGGGACTCACTTCACAGGCGGTGAAGCAGGTCTGCAGGTGTCTGTCTTTCTCTCCCCCTCTCTGTCTTCCCCTCCTCTCTCCATTTCTCTCTGTCCTATCTAACAACAAGGACATCAATAACAACAATAATAATAACTACAACAATAAAAAATCAAGGACAACAAGGGGGAATAAATATTAAATTATTTAAAAAATCATCACTCCTTTATGATCATAATTATCTAATTCAGATTGGGAAGAGAGAAGTAAGAGTATTCATAGATATGCACATCTTTTTTTGCTGAAAATTTAACATTTTGATAATACATTGCTGCAACTATAATTTTTGGTATTTCCACCCTGCTTGGTGCTTTTTTTTAAAAAAAAGAAAAACAACTTTGTTTCTTTATTTAGTGACTTTTCCAGGATGAATCGGACTATTTTTTCTGCAGTGTGTGGGAGCTAATACCACTGCTTAATATTTTTAAAATTAGCACTTTCTTTCTTCATTTGTTTATTCATGCCACCAGGATTATTACTGGGTTTCAGCACCTATATACCTTCACTGTGCCCAGTGGCCAGTTTTCCCCCTTTTCTTCCTTTCTGCTAGAAGATGAGAGACAGAGGGTTGGGTGTGGAGAGGATAGACTCCTGCATCATTTCACTACTTATGAGGTTTGAAGCCACATCCTTGCACATGGTAACATGTGTGTTCTACTGGGTGAGCCACAGCCAGGTCCCTAACAAAACAGTTTATTTATTTATTTGTTTGCCTCCAGGGTTATCACTGGGGCTTGGTGCCTGCACTATGAATCCACTGCTTCTGGAGGCCATTCTTTTTCCATTGTTGTTGGTGTTGCTGTTATTGTTGCTGCATAGAACAGAGAGAAATTGAGTGAGGAGGAGAAGACAGAAAGAGGGAGAGAAAGAAAGACACCTGCAGACCTGCTTCACCACTCGTGAAGCAACCCCCCTATAGGTGGGGAGCCAGGGGCTGGAACCAGGATCCTTGCTCTGGTCCTTGCGCTTTGCACCATGTGTGTTTAACCTGGTGTACCACTGGCTGTCCCCCACAAAACAGTTTTTTTTAATATTTATTTATTTCCTTTTGTTACCCTTGTTGTTTTATTGTTGTAGTTATTTTTGTTGTTGTTACTGATGTTGTTGGATAGGACAGAGAGAAATGGAGAGAGGAGGAGAAGACAGAGAGGGGGAGAGAAAAATAGACACTTGCAGACTTGCTTCACTTGTGAAGCAAACTCCCCTGCAGTTGGGGAGCCGTGGGCTCGAACCGGGATCCTTATGCCAGTCCTTGCACTTTGCACCACATGTATTTAACCCGCTGCACTACCGTCCAACTCCCAGTTTTAAGCTTGACCTCCTAATAGTTTCTTTTTTTTTTATTTAAGAAAGGGTAAATTAACAAAACCATAGGGTAGGAGGGGTACAACTCCACACAATTCCCACCACCCAATCTCCATATCCCACCCCCTCCCCTGATAGCTTTCCCATTCTCTATCCCTCTGGGAGCATGGACCCAGGGTCATTGTGGGTTGCAGAAGGTGGAAGGTCTGGCTTCTGTAATTGCTTCCCCGCTGAACATGGTCATTGACTGGTCGGTCCATACTCCCAGTCTGCCACTCTCTTTCCCTAGTAGGGTGGTTCTTTGAGGAAGCGGTGCTCCAGGACATATTGGTGGGATCTTCAGTCCAGGGAAGCCTGGCCAGCATCCTGATGACATCTGGAACCTGGTGACTGAAAAGAGAGTTAACATACAAAGCCAAACAAATTGTTGAGCAATCATGGACCCAAAGCTTGGAATAGTGGAGAGGAAGTGTTAGGGGGGTACTCACTGCAAACTCTAGTGTACTTCTGCTTTCAGGTATATATTTTGCAGTAGTTTACGGATACGTGTGAACATATGCTCTCTCTCACAGAACCTGGTGTATATCTAGGTTTTGGGACTTTGTTAGAAAGTGAACCACCTGGGATGGAATTAGAGTATACTATGAAAGGAAAGGTCTCACCTGAGTAATGAAGCTGAAGGGTTGTCATTCCACATGTGAAGTCTCTGGACACAGTCTGAAGTGAAGCATGTTGAGGTGGCAATCGTTGTGTTGATAAGGTTGCGATTGGCAGATGCAATATTATTTGATATGGATTGGGAGAGACATATGGGAAAGTGGGCCCTATCCAAGGGTTCCAGGACTGGGGGAAGTAGAGGCTCTATAGTGGAGATGTGAGGTTCCTGCTGTCTTAGGGTTCAAAAAGACAATCGATAGTTAATGTTATCATCACATTATTTGGTAATTGGGTTAACTTTGAAAAGTTCTTTTGTTAGGGTTTGCTGTACAGTACCCAGTATCTTGTATATAGCTGTGCTATTGGTTGCTGATCTCCTAATAGTTTCTCCAGATATCTGTGTGGCTTAGTGAATAGGTTGCATACGTTCTAGGTCTCAGTTTTCTTATGTAAAATGGAAATGAGATTCTTTGAAGGTTTGAATAATTAATAATCATCATTGTAAAGTGCACTGGCCTAATAAAAACTGAAAAATACTGAGCATAGTGACTGATGCATTATAAGTGCTCAATGATATGACCATTGTTATACTGGCTGTTATTGCTATTTGAGGAAAACAAGACTGAGAGGGGCTGGGTGGTGGTGTACTCAACTGAATGCACATACTACAATGCTCAGGGACCCGGGTTCAAGCCCCTGGTCCACACCTGCAGGGGAAAGCTTCACAAGTGGTGAAGCAGTGCTGCAGGTATCTGTTTCTCCCTCTCTCTATCTTCCTACTCCCCTCTCTATCTCCCTGTTTCTAAATAAATAAATAAGATATTTAAAAATGAAATTCAGAGAGATGAAGTGAACCTAAGTCAAATATCTGCAGGCAGGTGGAGCAGAGCTGGGACACAGACCAGCCTGTGCTGTTCTACAAGGCTGTACCTGCTGCTTCTGGGAGTTCTCTGTCAGGTTAAGTCACACAATATCTGGGTGACTGCCTCCTGTTTATACAAGTTTGTTTGTGAGCATTTGATGACATTTGGTTCTTTTAATCCCAAGATTTGATGATCTGAGATTGTGCATAATGTATAGAAATGGTAACCAGCAGTTTCAGTTCTTGAACCTTAAACTGGATGGAGGATAACTTACTGTTACAGAGGGACCTTACACTCCCCTAGTTAATAGGCAGCTCTTGCCTCTTATAGTATAGAAATGACTACTAGGGCCTATTCATAAAGGTTACCATAAAACCAGGAAGCATATTCATTAATTGAATGACAACCAGGCTTTACCATCTTAAATTAGAAACAGTGAAGAATAGTCAGAAAGTAAATCCCCAACTCTAGTCATTATTCATCCTCTTTCAGGTTCAGATCCCATTTCTTCTACTAGCGTTTGCCCTTCTTCCGTAGCCAGTCAACAGCATCAGGTTGAGCCTGATGTAAAGTTTCGAGACCTCCTTTGAATCTGGAGAGGTGGCAGTCGTTGACTATGTGGGTCATAGTCTGTCTGTAGCCGCAGGGGCAGTTCGGGTCGTCTCTGGCTTCCCAGCGATGGAACATAGCGGTGCACCGGCCATGGCCTATTCGACAACGATTAAGGAGGGCCCAATCATAACGTGCTAGGTCAAAGCTGGGTTGACGCTTGCAGGGGTCTGTGATGAGGTGTTTGTTCTTTACCTCAGCTGACTGCCAACTCTGTTTCCAAGAGACTGGAACAGAGAAGTTCAGTGTAGGCGTAGGGGACCAGATTGGGTGACGAGGCGTCAAGCGTTGGACAGGGTGAATGAACTTAGATGATGCCGCATCCCGACGAATATTTGGCGGGGCGATGTTGCTAAGAACTGGCAGCCATGGAAGTGGGGTGGAACGGATGGTTCCAGAAATTATCCTCATGGAGGAATATAATTTGGAATCGACCAAGTGGACATGGGGGCTACGGAACCATACTGGGGCACAGTATTCTGCAGTGGAATAGCATAATGCCAGAGATGATGATCGTAGTGTGGAAGTGCTCGCGCCCCATGAGGAGCTGGCCAGTCTTGCAATGATGTTATTCCTCGCGCCCACCTTTGCTGCAGTTTTTATGAGATGTTCGTGAAATGACAGAGTGCCATCAAGAGTAACGCCAAGATAGACTGGCTGGGCTTCATGCCGGATTCTCGTATCGCCAAGCTGCACATTAAGCTCACGCGAGGCCGAGGCATGGTGTAGATGGAAAACAGATGATACCGTTTTTGCAGTGCTAGGGATTAGTCGCCATTTTTTACAGTAATCAGATATCAGAGACATGTCTTTCGTGAGTGTTTCCTCGAGGATGTCGAACTTGGATGCCTGAGTTGCACAGCAGATGTCATCGGCGTAGATGAACTTCCTTGAAGAAGTTTCTGGGAGGTCATTGATGTAAATATTAAATAGCGTAGGAGCCAGAACAGAGCCCTGGGGGAGGCCACTTGAGACAAGTCTCCATCTGCTAGACTTGTCACCCAGATGTACCCGGAATCTTCTGTTTTGGAGAAGAAGCGATATAGTGTTGGCCACCCATGGAGGCAGGCATCTTGAGATCTTGACCAGGAGACCACGGTGCCAGACCGTGTCATAGGCTGCTGTGAGATCAACAAAGACAGCACCCGTCTTTAAATTCTTCTGGAATCCATTTTCAATATAAGTTGAGAGGGCCAGGGCTTGTTCGCAGGTAGATCTTCCTGGGCGGAAACCAGCCTGGGCGGGTGATAGGAATTTCTCTGTAAGATGAGAAATACGTGACAGAAGCAGCCTTTCAAGGAGTTTGTAACACACGGAGAGGAGAGAAATTGGTCTATAGCTGGTGGCCAGTGTTGGGTCTTTCTTTGGTTTCAAAACCGCTATGATCTTCGCACGACGCCAAACTTTGGGCATAGACTCAGATTCCAAGATGTGGGACAGGAATGTAGTGAGCCACTTCTTTGCCGCGGGACCCAGGTTAAGAATGAGTTCTGGGGTGATGTTATCATAGCCAGCAGCTGTTCCCGGTTTAACCCTCTTCAAAGCGTCTTCCAGTTCAGACAGTGTAAAGGGAGAGAGTTTTGGAGATGGACAAGATAACCGGAAGTGGGATGACCACTCATGGGAAATTTCTCTTTTCCAGACTGGGTCGATCTTAGCACGTCCATCTTGAGTTAGGTGATTGACTGGCCACTGAGTTTGGAGATACGGGAGGATGGGAGACGGGAGGGGGTTGGCTACCGGCACCCAGTCTATGAAGAAGCTTCCAGGCCTTCCTACTTGAGTGGGTGAAGTTCAGACTTTCCGTGAGTTGTTGCCAGCGGGCTTGGCGTGCTGCATCCAGGGAGGCAATGAGATGGTCAGCCACATCTGGGTCGCCCGACTCATCATACTGCTTTAGTAGTTGCTCGCATTCAGCATCAAGACAAGGCGTATAGTTAGCACGTCTCCCACGAGGAATGGCTTGGGAAGCTGCTTTGAAGATGGCTTGGCGGAAGCGCCTGTAGGAATCTTCAGAGGGGATAGAGTTAATTGGAATTGCAGGAATAGATTTGTGGGTAAGATCACTGAACAGACGCCAGTTTGCTTTCCGAAAGTTCCATCTTAGTTTCTCCGAGCACAGAATCAGTGGGAGCTGGAGACCAATGTGGATGATAGCTGGGCGGTGATGACTGTGCGGGAAGATCTTGAGAACTTGTCTCGTAGCGGGAAAGGCTTGGCCGTTGACTGTGCTAATCCAGCACAGGTCGGGTGACGAGTCTTTATTCCATCTAGCACTGTGAAAAGAGCCTGGCTGTTTGGGATCCCATCACACATATTCTCTGCTAAGCTTAGTGCCAGTTCCCACTGAATTTTCTTCTCCAGTCTTCCTTTCTATGCTTCCTCTTCTCTAACTTCTTCCTTTTTACTCTCCAGCTCTTTGCTGTTATTTATGGCCCAGAGTCCAATGAAAAATCCCAGGTTTCTCTCCTGTCCTGTAATTTATTTGCCTTGCATTCCATTCTTCTTTTGGCATGCTTCCCCCCTTTCTTTGTTGCTTAGTTCCAGGAACTCTGGGAAATGTAGTTTTTTTCCATATCTAGTTACACATTTTACTTCTTCGGAATCGTGAAGTAAAGGTAGCAGCCTATTGGTGATCCATAACATTGCCGCTGGTATTAGGGGGCTCAGATTCCTGGGGCTCCAAAGTGAGGAGACTGGAGACCCTGCACCCAGGAGGGCTTCTCAGCTTTTAATCAGGAAAGTGCCTGACATATCACCAGGCTCATATCACCAGGGCCTTTACAGAAGTCTGGATTTCTGGAGAACTCCAAAGACTTTATATCACCGTCTGCCCAGCTAAGGAAACTGCACAGGAACTCTTGTAGCTCCAATCCAGCCATTGTTGGAGCACCGTTTCCCACAGCCAGCTTGGGGTTTTGTGTCAGCTGTGCTTCCCAGATTTCCTTCCCATTTGAATAATGGACAAGTCCTACATTTGTAGCTGGAGACTTATCTGTTAACTGTAACTTAGGGAGGTACATTCACTTAATTCTATCCCTTAGACTTCTTTTTTTTTTTTTTTTTTTTTCTGTCTAGAAGTGGTATCTCCTGGGGTCAAACCTTTCCTAGAGTGAGATGCTAAATTTAGAAAGAAGCAAACTCATTGAGGCGTTGCTTCAACACAATTCATTTCAGTCCTTGGGGCTGCCGGTTCATTTCGCAGTGACTGTGTTTAACAGGGCTTTTGTCAGAGAAAGGATAGTGATAAAAGGTTGAGAGTAAACAAGGACACATAATTAAGTGTTTAGTAAGGGGTTTTAAATAGTTCCTGGCATCCATCCAACTAACAAGTGCTTTGCTAATCATGTCTAGGCATGTCTTTCTCCCCAAGTCTTCTCAGATGGTCAAGAGAATAGTCACTGGGATGCAGCTGCCTCATTCACCGCTGGCTGCAGATGAAGGAAGTCTTAGTTCAACAGAGAGCTTGATTTCCCTTTGCATACAAAGCCATTAAAACTAAAGGAGCTTAGAGGACTCATTCCCAGAGGCAGAATCCCATTTATTTCTCCTGCATGTTGTAATTCTTGAGTTAAGTCTCTCCAACAAATGTTCAGATGAGCTATGAGGAGGAATTGCCTCTCTGATTGACAGAGATTATATTCCTAGAATTCCTTATGATACTCCATGGGTAATTTGAGATTTCCTGAAAAAGCTGGATGGCTAATGATGGTCACTGCATATAGCTCAAGAAGGAATACAGGAGAGAAAGCGTCAGCCAGTGTTGGCAGTAAGTGAGCTCAAATTGACAGAGAAGTTGTCACAGGCACTTCACTCATTCATTCACAAAGACTTTATTGAATTCCAACTGTGAGCCAAACCCCTCCCCTAAACGCTAAAGACACAGAGGTTAGTAAAACAGATGTGCTTTCTGCTGTCCTGGAGTGTTGAGTGAAGACAGACATTAATCAGATAACTGAGCAGGTGGCTAATTAGTTGCAGTGGAGAGAAAGGCAGGGAAAGGGAACTTCAGCCCCAGTGTTTGTGGGGATTAAGGGAGCATGTTGAGTTGTTTAGATAGTCTTCTTTGAGGTGCCAAGGAAGCTCCACCGATGGTGCAGCAGTGCTGTCCTGTCTCTACTGTCCCTTCTCTCTCTCTTACTAAAAATATATATATATATGTCCATGAGACAACTTAGTGGTATCCTGTATCCAAGAGACCTTGAGTTCATCCCTTTCTTTCTTGTTTCTTTCCTTTTCTTCCCCCTCCCCTCCTTCTTCCTTTCTCCAGAGCACTTTTGGTTAAAGGTGGTGCCTGGGATTAAAGCTGAAACCCTGGAGCCTCGGGCGTGAATGTTTTTTGCAAGAAGATAGTGCTGCCTCCCATGCTCTGGCTCTGCATTAAAGACAGAAGGAGAAGAAGGGGGTGAGGGGGCAGGAGGGATAAAGTCAAGGAGCGTTATCTGTCAGAAGTTTGTGTGTGTTCAAGGTCTTTATTTCATTTTATTGGCAAAAGACAGAGAAGTAAAGAGGGGAAAGGGAGATAGGGAGAGAGAAAGAGAAGCACACCTGCTGCTCTGCTTCACTGCTTGAAATGGGGTGGGGGAATGGGGACTTAAATTCAGGTCCTTGAGTATGGCCACGTGTGTGCTTAACCAGGTGCACCACCTCCTGGCCTCTCAAAGACTTCTCTCTCTTTCTTTCTTTCTTTCTTTCTTTCTTTCTTTCTTTCTTTCTTCCTTTCTTCCTTTCCTTCCTTCCTTCCTTCCTTCCTTCTTTCCTTCTTTCTTTCTTTCTTTCTCTCTCTCTTTCCTTCTTTCTTTCTTTCTTCCTTCCTTTTTTTAAAAATTTTTTAAAATATTTATTTATTTTCCTTTGTTGCCCTTGTTGTTTTTTGCTGTTGTAGTTATTGATGTTGTCGTTGTTATAGGACAGAGAGAAATAGAGAGAGGAGGGGAAGATGGAGAGGGGGAGAGAAAGACACCTGCAGACCTGCTTCACCACTCCCCTGTAGGTGGGGAGCCGGGGAGCTCAAACTGGGATCCTTAAGCCAGTTCTTTTACTTTGTGCCACATGCGCTTAACCTGCTGTGCTACCGCCCAACTCCCTCTTTCTTTCTTTTTAGTATGATAGAGACAGAGGCAGAGGGAAAAGAGAGAGTGAGAAGAGGTCACAGCACCAGAGAGTTTCCTGCAGTGCAGTGGGGGCTGAGTTTGAATCTGGGCCACTCACATGGTAAAGCAATGCACTATCCGAGTGAGCTGTTTTGCTAGGCCTGTGTTCTAGGATGCTTATTGCTATAGATTATGTCTGTTATCAAATAACCTGCATTTCTCCGAATGACAACTCTGGTTTTACTCATATATACAATATAAAGACTTCAAACACATGAACTTGTGGAGGAAAAAAAAAAAAGTAGCCAGACTGTCTCCAAGACTTTGTGAAAACTATGGTGGTTCTCCTCTGGGGTGGGGTGGGGGGCAAGTTGGGACACAGAATTGTGGTGATGGGTGCAGTGTAGAAATATACCCCTGTAATCTTATGATCCTGTAAACAATTATTAAATCACTAATAAAAAGACATATTTCAAAAAGGGGGAGATCGCCTAGAGGTAGCACACCAGACTTTCATATCTGAAACCCCAGAGGTCAAACATTCAGTTTCTGGCACTACCATAAGCTAAGGCTGAGCAGTGCTCTAGTCTCAGTCTCTCTCTCTCTCTCATTACCATTCTCTCTCTTGAAAACAAATAAATAAAATCTTACATAAAAAAGAAAGAAAGAGAATCTTTTGTGAGAGATTGACACTGGCCAGGAGGCAGAGAAAGAAACTGAGAGCACAGTGAATGGAAACACTGGAGCTTGATAGTCCTCTGACAGTGAGTCATGGCAGTGTGACTAGAGCCCTAAGAGCTAAGCTGCAGAACAGCATTAGGCCATGCTGGACCTGGAGAGCTGGTGGAGGCATGGGGACTTTATCCCAGGGATAGGGAGATTTGCAACCACATATGGAGTTTTAAGCCAGGAACTAACATGGTTTGCATTTTCATAAAGTTCCTGAAACACCTTTTCAGCATTCTTCTGCGGAGTGTTCCAAAAGGGTGGTCTGAACCAGTGGACCCCTGTGGAATGCATCAAAGCCTAGTGAGAATTTCTGTGTGGAAGGCTGTGGTCAGGAACCAGTACTGGGAGGTTGTGAAGAGGAGGGTAACAGTGTGAGGAGCAACTCTGTGGATGCTTCTGGAGGAAAATGGAGTCCAGAAGACAGTGAAGCAAGCTGGTCCTGACATTTAAGAGGGATGTGGCTTGGACTCTAAGCATGAGAGGAAGTCACATGCTCGTGGCAGGTGTCTGAGGGTTTGTGGAGTGGGGAAGTTCTAGTCTAAATTCAGCACTCAATGCTAAGGTAGCAAGAGACCGTTGACAGGAAAATGAAGGAATATACATCCGAATGGAAATAATTGAAGAGAGTTGGGAAGAGGGACAGGAAGGATTTCTGGGCTTCTCATGATAGGAGAGTACACTATCCATGTGTAGACAGGGATGTGTGACTCATGCTTATTTCTGCTGGCAACAACTCACGGAAAGTCTGAACTTCACCCACTCAAGTAGGAAGGCCTGGAAGCTTCTTCACAGACTGGGTGCCGGTAGCCAACCCCCTCCCGTCTCCCATCCTCCCGTATCTCCAAACTCAGTGGTCAGTCACCTAACTCAAGTTGGACGTGCTAAGATCGACCCAGTCTGGAAAAGAGAAATTTCCCATGAGTGGTCATCCCACTTCCGGTTATCTTGTCCATCTCCAAAACTCTCTCCCTTTACACTGTCTGAACTGGAAGACGCTTTGAAGAGGGTTAAACCGGGAACAGCTGCTGGCTATGATAACATCACCTCAGAACTCATTCTTAACCTGGGTCCCGCGGCAAAGAAGTGGCTCGCTTCATTCCTGTCCCACATCTTGGAATCTGAGTCTATGCCCAAAGTTTGGCGTCGTGCGAAGATCATAGCGGTTTTGAAACCAAAGAAAGACCCAACACTGGCCGCCAGCTATAGACCAATTTCTCTCCTCTCCGTGTGTTACAAACTCCTTGAGAGGCTGCTTCTGTCACGTATTTCTCATCTTACAGAGAAATTCCTGTCACCCGCCCAAGCTGGTTTCCACCCAGGAAGATCTACCTGTGAACAAGCCCTGGCCCTCTCAACTTACATTGAAAATGGATTCCAGAAGAATTTAAAGACGGGTACTGTCTTTGTTGATCTCACAGCAGCCTATGACATGGTCTGGCACCATGGTCTCCTGGTCAAGATCTCAAGATGCCTGCCTCCATGGGTGGCCAACACTATATCGTTTCTTCTCCAAAACAGAAGATTCCGGGTGCATCTGGGTGACAAGTCTAGCAGATGGAGACTTGTCTCAAGTGGCCTCCCCCAGGGCTCTGTTCTGGCTCCTACGCTATTTAATATTTACATCAATGACCTCCCAGAAACTTCTTCAAGGAAGTTCATCTACGCCGATGACATCTGCTGTGCAACTCAGGCATCCAAGTTCGACATCCTCGAGGAAACACTCACAAAAGACATGTCTCTGATATCTGATTTCTGTAAAAAATGGTGACTAATCCCTAGCACTGCAAAAACGGTATCATCTGTTTTCCATCTACACCATGCCTCGGCCTCGCGTGAGCTTAATGTGCAGCTTGGCGGTACGAGAATCCGGCATGAAGCCCAGCCAGTCTATCTTGGCGTTACTCTCGATCGCACTCTGTCATTTCACGAACATCTCATAAAAACTGCAGCAAAGGTGGGTGCGAGGAATAACATCATTGCAAGACTGGCCAGCTCCTCATGGGGCACGAGTGCTTCCACACTATGATCATCCTCTCTGGCATTATGCTATTCCACTGCAGAATACTGTGCCCCAGTATGGTTCCGTAGCCCCCATGTCCACTTGGTCAATTCCAAATTATATTCCTCCATGAGGATAATTTCTGGAACCATCCGTTCCACCCCGCTTCCATGGCTGCCAGTTCTTAGCAACATCACCCCGCCAGATATTCGTCGGGATGCAGCATCATCTAAGTTCATTTCCCACGTCTACGCTCGACCGGACCTGCCAATATACGCGGATATCTTCGCCCACCCTGTCCAACGCTTGACGTCTCATCACCCAATCTGGTCCCCTATGCCTACACTGAACTTCTCTGTTCCAGTCTCTTGGAAACAGAGTTGGCAGTCAGCTGAGGTAAAGAACAAACACCTCATCACAGACCCCTGCAAGCGTCAACCCAGCTTTGACCTAGCACGTTATGATTGGGCCCTCCTCAATCACTATCGAACAGGCCATGGCCGGTGCGCCGCTATGTTCCATCGCTGGGGAGCCAGAGACGACCCGAACTGCCCCTGCGGCTACAGACAGACTATGACCCACATAGTCAATGACTGCCACCTCTCCAGAGTCAAAGGAGGTCTCGAAACTTTACATCAGGCTCAACCTGATGCTGTTGACTGGCTACGGAAGAAGGGCCAATGCTAGAAGAAGAATTTCTGCTGGGGGCTGTACCAACACAGAGAGGGGGAGAAAGAAAGAGAAGAGAGACACCATGGCACAGGGCTTCCTCTGGTGCCATGCATGATGCCCCTTATGTGGTGCCTTGGGCTCAAGCCCCTATTCTCATGCATGACAAAGGGTGCCTCCTATGGGGTGAGCCATTTCCTGGCCTCTGAGCCCTCTTTTAGAGAAAGAAAAGTTAGGACTTACTTTTAAGTATTCAGGAAGGGCCTGAAGGAAGAAAGGGGAAATACTGTCCCCTCTGTGACACTCTGCAACTGGAGAATGGATTGGCCTGCCTCTCAGACCAGGCTCGCCAGATTTAGTAACAGTACAACCTCACAGTGGAAGCCTCATAAAATCTGTGCCACAGCTCTAAAGTTAGAAAGCAGATTTTTATGAGTCAGCACAAACTGGCCTCTATCCCCCCGTCACTTGGTGACATCAGCAATCAAAGCCTACAGCCTTGCTCTGGAAGTAGGGCTCAGAGACACCTGTGGCTTGCTTTTGCTTTTTGCTTGGGTCTTTCTGTCCTCACGGTGGTGGTTCTGGGGAATGTCCCCTCGACTCCTCTTTCCTTCTCCATTTCTCTGCAGATGTGCTCAAAGTGTCTTGTTCCGCTAATCAGATAATCATGATGGCACATTCCCCAACTGAGCTGCTTTTTCCACTCTTTGTTCTTCTAAGTTCAAAGAAACTGAGCATTCCAATACCCTGATGGTTCCACTCTGTCACACAGAGCAGACTTTCTGTCCCAGTACACCAGGGCAACTCCCCCTCTCCTTTCTTTCCCATCTTTCTTTCCCTCTTTTTCACTTTTAATGAGACAGGGTTGGGGTGGGGTGCAGTTATTTGTGGAGCTGTCACGAGTCTGTAAGAGGGTAGACAGAAGGACGCCCTCTTTGCCGATGGCTCCTGATATGTACAATCTATGAAGTATCACCATATAAAATCCCTAATACTTGGGAAAGTGACACTGAGAGGAATGTTAAAGATGCCAAACCTTTCTTTGTCTTATTCTATTTTTTTTTCCCCACCAGTGTTATTGCCGGGACCTAGTGCCCGCATGACAAATTGACTGCTCCCAGCAGCCATCTCTTCCCACCTCCACAGTTTTTTTTTCTTTTATTTGATAGGTCAGAAAAAATAAGAGGGGAATGAGATAGATAGATAGATAGATAGATAGATAGATAGATAGATAGATAGATAGAGCCCTGTAGCCTCCCTTCACTGCTTATGAAGCCTGCCCCTCCACTGCCCACACAGGTAGGGAATAGGGCTTAAACTGGGTCCTTAACATGATTTCTTCAAGCTCCATCCAAGATGGGCTGAAAATGGTGAGTGAAATAAGTCAGAAACAGCAGGATGAATATGGGATGATCTCACTCACAGGCAGAAGTTGAAAAACAAGATCAGAAGAGAAAACACAAGTAGAACCTGAACTGGAGTTGGTGCATTGCACCAAAGTAAAAGACTCTGGGGTGTGTGGTGGTGGGGGAGTACAGGTCCTGGAAAAGGATGACACAGGATCTAGTGGGAGGGTGTATTGTTATGTAGAAAACTGAGAAATGTTATGCATGTACAAACTATTGTATTCACTGAGGACTGTAAAACATTCATCCCCCAATAAAGGGAAAAAAAGGTAAAAAAAAAAAACAAAACCCACAACTGGGGTCCTTATGCATGGGAATGTGTGCTCAGCTGGGCTGATCCACTACCTGGCCCCAAAAACCTTTCTTCTTAAAGTAGACCACTTACTGGTAAAGATAAGAAAGTTTTGACATGAAGTAGAAATGTTAAAGTCTTCCTTAACTGAAGAATGGGCACTTCCTTTGGGTAGTCATGTCCTCAGAATACTTTCCCAGCCTAGTGTCTGAGTTAGTTCCAACATTGGAACGTTCATAAACTCTGTGGGAGTGGGGAGACGGTTGTGTTGATTGTCTAGGAAGGCCTAAATAGGAAGAGAATTTATTTATTTTTGAGTAAGTAGACCGGAATCAGATAGACTTACCAGATTTTATTGGTGGTGATGTTCAGGGGGAAGATTATAGGAGACTCTTCTGAACTGTTTTGAAGAATTTCTAAAACTTCCAGAATTAGGCTATATTAAAAAATATTGATTTAAAAAAATTGTGTCATTGTTGGACTTTACCACTCTGAGCCTACTTTTTCCAATAGAAAGACAGAGATAGAGATACAGGGAGAGAGGAGGCCAGGTGGTGGCACACATAGTACTAAGCGCAAGGAACTCCACAAGGATCCCAGTTTGAATCCTTGGCTCCCCATCTGCAGGGGCTCACTTCACAAGTGGTGAAGCAAGTCTGCAAGTGTCTATCCTTCTCTCTCCCTCTCTCCCTCCCCCTCCTCTCTCAGTTTCTCTCTGTTCTATCTAATAAAATGGAAGAAATGGCTGCCAGGAGCAGTGGATTCATAGTGTTTGTACCGAGCCCCAGCAATAACCCTGGTGGGAAAAAATATATATAGAGAAAGACACCACAGCACTGAAGTTCTTCTTGTAGCTGTGGAGGTTGGACTTGAACCTGGGTTGCTCACATGACAAAGGAGACATCCTCCCAGATGAGCTATATTGCCAACCCTATTATTTATTTTTATGAGAGAGAGAAAGACAGAAAGACAGAGAGAGGGAGAAAGAGAGAAAGACAGAGAGATCAAGAGTACTGCTCAGCTCTGACATATGGTGGGTGCCAGGGACTGAACCTCAGGTCTTTAAAGCCCTGAACATACTAGTTTTGTGCTCTAATGCTGAGCTATCCCCTGGTTCAAGATTATTTCATAAGATTTTCTGAGGGTATGATGATAGCTAAAGTGGGGATCTGGAATTTTTAGTTATGTTTTGAGTTTAGAAGTGAAGACCTGGAAGATCAGTGCCATAGAATTAGCCGGTGGTTATGGTCTGTTGGTGTTCAACAATTTGAAATCCAGAAAGAAGTCAACTGGGGTGTGGAGGGCTCCATATACCAGACGGAAGACTATTCTTCACTGCACACTTAGCGTTTTTGAGAAGGTATTTCCTGAAAAGCTTTGTGTAGTCTGTCAAGTAAAACGGAAGCAACCAACAAGCCTGGCCATCATTCCTTTACACAGAATTAACTCATTGTTAACAATAGATCCCAAACAGGACTCTGCACAGATGGTCTTGATGGAGGACCCAGCTGGGTATCCAGTTCTGACAGTTCCTCAGCAGCCTCAGAGGGCATTGATGTGACCACGTGTGCTTTCTGTGCTGGACAGAGTTGCACAAAACAGGCCATTCACTTTTTATCTTTCTTTTTTTTTTTCTTCTCCTCTTCTCTCGATGATAAACTCAGCCTGTTTATCTGGAGAAGAGTTTTACTTCAGTATTTTTTAAAAATTATTTATTATTGGATAGAGACAGAGAGAAATTGAGAGGGGAGGGGAAGATAGAGAGGGAAAGAGATAGAGAGACACCTGCATCCCTGCTTCATCACTTGTGAAGCTTTCCCCCTGCAAGTGGGGACCAGGGGCTTGAACCTGCATCCTTGCACGTTGTAATGTGTGTACTTAGCCAGGTGCATCACTGCATGGCCCCTTTATTCAAGCATTTCAGATGCCTCACAGATAAATGGCTTTGGGTCCCAGGTGTATAATAGACCTTTTGATCCTGGGAAGTCTCAGGGCAGGTTCAGACTTTTTCTAGCAATTTAACCCTCACATAATACTCTAAGCTCCTACCTAGGTCCTCTTCTGTATCTTCACCCCCACCCCCAGTCCTTTACTTTGGTGCTGTACACCACTGGGCTCAGAATCTGAGTTGTTCCCTAATGACCACCTTCCTGGGGTCCTCATGGGCAACAACTGGGTTCTGGACTCCTTGGAAATATTCTGTCCTTGTTCACAACTGTAGCAGAACTTTGTTCCCAGTCTGGGGGGATTTGAGTCCCCTGGATCCCTGGAAATAGCATGACCTTCTGCCAGTGATTAGGGCAGATGGAAGCCAATTTCTCAGCGAGTCTAAGAGGATACCAGTTCCAGAATGAATCTTGCATTGGGAGACAGTGAGTTGAAGAGACAATGGATTTAGAGTTCCCGGAAGACCCAGGCATCATCCTTGCTTTGCCACTAACCTGTTGCAGAAGATTCATCATTTATTTATCATGCCTGAGTTTCTTTTTATAATTCTTTTATAAAAATATTTTACTTATTTATTAGCTAGAAACAGAAATTGAGAGGGAAGGGAGGGGGAGAGAGATAGAGAGAAAGACAGAGAGAGACAGAGAGAGAGACTTGTAGCATTGTCAGTCAGGACTAGGACCTGAACCCAGATCTCTGTGCACTGTAACATGTGTGCTCAAATGGGTATGTCTCATGTGTCATCTGTCAAGCCTAAGTTTCAGTTTCTTGATTTGTAAAATATAGATAATAATATGTGCTTACAGAGTTTTATAGAAAATAGAGGAGATTGGGAGTCAGGCGGTAGTACAGCAGGGTAAGTGCAGGTGGTGCAAAGTGCAAGGACCAGCACAAGGATCCCAGTTCAAGCCCCAGGCTCCCCACCTGCAGGGGAGTCGCTTCAAAGGCAGTGAAGCAGGTCTGCAGGTGTCTATCTTTCTCTCCCCCTCTGTCTTCCCCTCCTCTGTCCATTTCTCTCTGTCCTATCCAACAATGACAACATCAATAACAACAATAATAATTACAACAATAAAACAAGGGCAGCAAAAGGGAATAAATAAATAAATATTTTTTAAAAAAGAAAATAGAGGAGACAAAGTACATTTAAACATACTTTATTATTTATTGCCTACAGAGTTATTTGCCGGGGCTCAATGCCTGTACTACTAATACATTGCTCCTGGTGGCCTTTTTTATTTTTGGATAGGACAGAGAGAAATGGAGAGAGAAGGGGGAAGACAGAGAGGGGGAGAGAAACATAGACAACTGCAGACCTGCTTCACCACTTGTGAAGTGGCACCCCCCCCCACACACACACACAGGTGGGGAGACGGGAGCTTGAATAGGGATCCTTGTGCTGGTCCTTGCACTTTGTACAATGTGCGCTTAACCAGGTGTGCTACTGCCTGGCCCCCTGCAAACATGATTTATGCTTTAGTAACTTCCTTTTAAAATCTATAGTCTCTAGAGTTTCCAATTCTTTTATCCTTGGTATATGTGCCTCAGCACCAGTCACCTTAAAGGCTGCTCTGTGAATCCTTGGCCTCAGGGAGTTGTTTTGTCAGCCCCACCCGAGCTGTTTTAATCTGACCTTTTATAGAGAGGTAGTTGTTGTTATTGTTGGGAGAAAAAAATAGATTTCACATAACGGGAAGAAAAATGTGAGGTCTTTTGTTGTTGTTGTGTTGAAATGTTCCTTCCTGCCACCAGTGCCTCTTAGTGTAAGTCTCGGGCTCTTGATGGTGAAAGCAGACCTTGGCTCATTGCTAATGAGGTTTGGGTGTGGGGGAGTGGGATGAGAAGCAATCAGGATGTTTTCTCCTCTGCAAAGCTGTTTACAAGGTCTTGCCTGGGGAGTGACATACTCAGCTTTTCTAGTGAGTCTGGTCTCTGGAACTGTAACTTGCCCATTTAAAAATGGGGCCAATTGATTTGAATACTGATGGCAAGACTTAAAACTTTTAGAGCAGAGGGAATACATTACTGTCCCGTGCAAAGTTACTAGTTGATGCTTCAGTTTTAAGCTATCTTATGCAGTTGCCAGCTAATATTGGTTGTCAGAAAAGTTATGCTAAAACACCACAACTTTTCTGACAACCTGATAGAATAGTACCAGGAATAGCTGGCATTCGCTGAGCATTCACTAGAGTTAGCCACTATCCTAACTGCTCATGCCTAACCCACTCAGCTATCTCAGGAAGTGAGAAAGTAGATGCTGTGGCTTTCTCATTCTGAAGGTGAAAAAAAAATACAGCACAGAGAGGACAGGTGACTCGCCTGTGAGCACACATCTGGGCAAGTGACTGGCCTTCTGTTTGGAAGGTGACAACAGTGAAGCAGGAGACAATTAACTGACGCACTCTCTTCAGTGTTTGGCACAAGGCAAGACCTGCTCAGCATATGGCAGTTTTTGGTCATCTTGGACTGGAGTTGGACCAGAGAAGTGAGGCGTTGCTGGAGATAGAAAGTGTTTATAGTAACACGAGATCTTCAGTAATGTGAGTTCATTCAGGGTTCTTAAGAAAAATATGAATGCTCATTTTAGAATTTAGCCCGAGAGCTTAACTATTGTTTGCAAGTTATTTAGATACTTCCCATGCAAAGTGCAATGTAAGGATATGGTCTTGGGGAAACTACCTTGGTTCAAATCCCAATGCTGCCAGATACATTCAGGCCCAAGTTTTCTCACTTGTAAAGTGAGGAGAGTAATACTATACCTATGTCAAGGGTTGTTGGAGTAGGTAGACAAATGTATGTCCAGTGAGAACTTCAAATGGCACCTGGTACTTGGTAACCACTGAAGTGACATTCATTGTACTATTACTGTTGAGATGTATTATCTTCATCTTTTCTTTTTTAATTTTTATTTATTTATTCCCTTTTGTTGCCCTTGTTGTTTTATTGTTGTGGTTATTATTGTTGTTGTTATTGATGTCATTGTTGGATAGGACAGAGAGAAATGGAGAGAGGAGGGAAAGACAGAGAGGGGGAGAGAAAGATAAGACACCTGCAGACCTGGTTCACCACTTGTGAAGTGACTCCCCTGCAGGTGGGGAGCCCGAACCGGGATCCTTATTTATTTATTTATTTATTCCTTTTTTTTGCCCTTGTTGTGTTGTTGTTGTAATTATTGTTGGATAGGACAGAGAGAAATGGAGAGAGGAGGGGAAGACAGAGAGAGGGAGAGAAAGATAGACACCTGCAGATCTGCTTCACCGCTTGTGAAGACACTTCCCTGCAGGTGGGGAGCCGGGGGCTCAAACTGGGATCCTTATGCTGGTCCTTAATGCTTTGCGCCACGTGCGCTTAACCCATTGCGCTACCGCCCGACTCCCCCGAACCGGGATCCTTACGTGGGTCCTTGCGCTTTGTGCCACCTGCACTTATCCACTGCATTACTGCCTGACTCCTGTATTATCTTCACCTTTCTACTTAATCCCTGGTCTTACTCCTCAGACATTTGAGATGTCCACTAAAATAACACCAATCTAAAAAAAAAAAACACCACAAAATTAGAATATAAAGACCAGTTTCCTGGGAGGTGTTAAACTTTCAAACATTAGATCCCAAGTTAGATCCCCAGAGTCACATGTGCCAGTGAAGCGCTGGTTTTCTCTCTCTCCCCCATTTTCTCTTACAAATAAATGAAGAAGTCTTTGAAAAAGAGGGAGAATAGAAAAAGAAAGATCAGGGCCAGGAGGTAAATATGTGGAAAATGAAAGTATAGGCAAAGAAGCTCTATTGTGAACAGGCCTGGCAGCCTGTTCAAAAAGGCATGATTCTGTTGCATCATAATGCCATGGCTATGGCTGCCAGAGAGGAGGTAGAGCCCTCCCCAACATTGACTTCTAACATCAATTAACACCTCCATTTCTCTCACTAGATCAAATAGGCTCTCAGCTCTCAACAACTGGCCCATCAAAGTACTGTGCTCACAGCCAGGCTGTGAACTGGGGAGCCTCTGCCATTGCTGAGTCACCCCTCTCTCTCACACCTGGGGGAAGAAAGAGGGGGAGAGAGAGTGAGAGAGAGAGAAGAGAGAGAAAAGAGAGGACAAACCTACAGCACTGAATGGCGGGAGCTGGCCTCGAATCTGGGTTGTGCATATGGCAAAGCAGCAAATTCCCAATGAGGTATTTTGCTGGCCATTCTTTAGAACCTATTGGGCATTCTATCTTTGGGATTATGGTTAACCCTCACTAGACAAGCAAGGCTGAAACTGTCATTTAGTTGGGGTTTTTTGTTTGTTTGCTTGCTTGGTATTGTTTTCTATTTATTTTATTTGATAGGGCTGAGAGTAATTGAGAGGGGAAAAGGAGATAGGGAGGGAGAGAGGGAGACCTACAGCTCTGCTTTTCCAGTTGTGAAGCTTCCCCCCTGCAAGTGGAGACCAGGGGCTTGAGCCTGGATCCTTGTGTTTGATAACATATACACTCAACCAGGTGTCACTTAGTTTTATGGTGAAAGCTCTTAGACAATCTCAGTGTGAAAATCTCTGAGGAACAGCCCATTGCAAATTTAAGCTCCTACACAGAAAACCTCTAGTGAAGGAAGTTCTCCGGTGGGACCAGGGTTGTTAGAATTTCTTCTAAGGAATATCTCATTGTTCTTGAGCAGATGCACATCTGTAGGGGTGTGTGGGGAGGGTGCCTATTAAGTCTGCTCTCAGTCTGTGAGTCTGGTCATGTTGGCAGTGGTGTTTGCAGCTCAGGCCACTGCTGTTGCTCCTGGGTCTCTGGGTCACATGGGAGGGTCACAGGGCGCTGGCACTCGCTCTCCTATGGGCTGGGAGGAGCCAGGGGGGCCAGCCCCAGAGACTGGCCCTTATCTGTTTGTTTATTTCTGTGGGCTACACAGCCAGGATGAGGAGTGCGGCCCCCATAGAAACAAAAAAAGAACAGGAAACTGTTTAGAAAGGGATGGTGAAATGAGAAAAACAGCAGGACATGGCTCAGGAAGCAGGGGAAGCTGTGGCTGAGGGGGACTTGAAGACCAAGCAGGCTGGAGACACAGGCGCCTCAGACCTCTGGAGCCTTCCTTTTTGGCCCTAGAGACCAGGCCTAGGGCGGAAGTGAGCTCTTCTGCCAAGGGTCATGCTTGGTACAGACAAAGATGTCCGCTGGCCACAAGTCAATGGGTCATTGTGACTTATTTTAAATGTGCACTGCATATTTGTAATTGAGACACTGGGGAAATCACCATTTCATGTTCCTTTCATAGGAGAAATGGATTTGACTCTCCACTTAAAAACTACTTTCCTTGAGCCAGGAGATAGCATAATGATTATGCAAAAAGGTAAAAAAGGTAATGGCCAGGATGTGGAGCAGTACTTATTTGCTAATGCAGAGGGTAATTGAGAGGGGAAAGGGAAAAAGGGAGGGAGAGACTGAGCTTATAATCTTGATGTCTTGGGTTTGATCCTTGGCATCCCATGTACCACAGTTATGCCCAAACCCCCCCCCCTTCTTGGACTAAATACATAAATAAATTTAAAAATGAAATTTCAAGACTGAGGCTCTGAAGCCCCTGAGGTTCAATTCTTAGCACTACCACAAGTCAGAGCTGAGCAGTGGGGAGGTGGGGTTGGGGGGGAGCCAAGAAGGAAACTACTTTCTTCTGGATATGTCAGTGGTATTTTTTTCTTCTTGGGAATTATTATGACTTTGTAATGTAGCAATATCTGGTTTGGGTATATTTGCTTGCTTTTTGTCCCCAGGATTTTACTGTGTTGCTACTCTGTCACTCCTGACAGACCCTTTTTCTCTTTCTTTCACCCTCCCTCCCTCCCTCCCTTCCTTCTAGATAGAGGATGAGAGGCAAAGTGGGGGGGAAGAGAGAGGAAAAAGAGAGAGAGAAACCACAACACTATTCCACTGCTAGTGAAGCTTCTCTTTTCTGTGGCTTTCCAGAGTAGTTGCCTGGGGCTTGAACCCAAGTCCTTATACATATTAGAGTGTGCAGTCTATCAGGTGAGCTATCTCCTGACCCTGTTCTGGATTTTTTTTTTTCCTTATCACCATTCCTCACCCTACTCCCCATCAGCAATTCACATGGTCTCTCTCTCTCTCTCTCTCTCTCTCATGCACACGCCACGCTCTTCAGCTTATTCATTCGTTGGCTGGGGATTCAAGTTCAGTTTTAATAGGACGTGACTGCAAACGAGTTCTTGACCTTCCGGTTTTTCTTCTGGTCCAACTGTTGAACGGAGCACTTGGTAGTAGAAAAATGGGAGTTGTGAAACTGGGCCAGAGAATTTGAGGGCTAGCAAGGACTCATCCCAGTCTGTTCTTGAAGCTCTGCTGTGGTGGCTGCTGAGAACGAGATGGCCCTGCACAGCTTGCTCAGACTCCAGTGGACTGGGAGCTGCCACCATCATGAGCAGCCTCCTCTTTCATCATGGGACTTGTTTTGACTTTAGAAAGTTCTTTCTGACATTGTCCAAAGCCTACTTTTATCCACTGGTGATAAAACAGTGAAGAAGCCTGGCGCCTTACTTTCAGAAATTCAAAGGCAGCTTCCAATCAGGGGAAACTGCCCCAGTTCCTTTGTGTGCTCCCCATGGGAGGCATTTCAGACCACTCACGATGCAAGTGGACTCTGCTTCTAGTAAGCCCCAGCACCCAGATTTGAGCTCTGCCTGCTGGGCCCTGTTCCTTTGTGAAGTTACCACAGCTGCTGGATTCGCAAGCCCTTTGCTTGCAGTCACAAGCCCTTCTCTGTGTGCCCCCTTTGTGTGGATGCCCCCACTGCACCAGGAGAGGCCCCACCCAAACTTACTTTAACTGTTAAACTAGCTATGGTCTATTGCAGCAAATTCAAGGACTCTAAAATGGGGAGGCAGGAGGGATTTTTCCTTTTTCTTTTTTTTAGGGTCAAACAATATTTATTGAATGTAAAGTAGTCCCAGTCTCATGAGAAAGAAAACTCCAAAGAAGATGGAGAATAATACAAATTAAATACCCATCTAAACATCCACACTACACACACCACACCCCAAAGCCCCATCTGTGACAAATCACAGGGTTCAGAAGGGGGCTGGGACCCCAGTGTTCTATGGGAGAAGATGATACCAGTGGGTGGTGGATGTGACATCTTCTTCTTCTTCTTCTCCTTCTCCTTCTCCTTCTCCTTCTCCTTCTCCTTCTCCTTCTCCTTCTCCTTCTCCTTCTCCTTCTCCTTCTTCTTCTTCCGTTTGCCCTTCTTCCGTAGCCAGTCGACAGCGTCAGGTTGAGCCTGATGTAAAGTTTCGAGACCTCCTTTGAATCTGGAGAGGTGGCAGTCGTTGACTATGTGAGTCATAGTCTGTCTGTGGCCGCAGGGGCAGTTCGGGTCGTCTCTGGCTCCCCAGCGATGGAACATAGCGGCGCACCGGCCATGGCCTGTTCAATAGCGATTGAGGAGGGCCCAATCATAACGTGCTAGGTCAAAGCCGGGTTGACGCTCGCAGGGGTCTGTGATGAGGTGTTTGTTCTTTACCTCAGCTGACTGCCAACTCTGTTTCCAAGAGACTGGAACAGATAAGTTCAGTGTAGGCATAGGGGACCAGATTGGGTGATGAGACGTCAAGCGTTGGGCAGGGTGGGTGAAGATATCCGCGTTGAGCGTAAACTTGGGAAATGAACTTAGATGATGCCACATCCCGACGAATATCTGGCGGGGTGATGTTGCTAAGAACTGGCAGCCATGGAAGCGGGGTGGAACGGATGGTTCCAGAAATTATCCTCATGGAGGAGTATAATTTGGAATCGACCAAGTGGACATGGGGGCTACGGAACCATACTGGGGCACAGTATTCTGCAGTGGAATAGCATAATGCCAGAGATGATGATCGTAGTGTGGAAGCGCTCGCGCCCCATGAGGAGCTGGCCAGTCTTGCAATGATGTTATTCCTCACGCCCACCTTTGCTGAAGTTTTTATGAGATGTTCGTGAAGTGACAGGGTGCGATTGAGAGTAACGCCAAGATAGACTGGCTGGGCTTCATGCCGGATTCTCGTATCGCCAAGCTGCACATTAAGCTCACGCGAGGCCGAGGCATGGTGTAGATGGAAAACAGATGATACCGTTTTTGCAGTGCTAGGGATTAGTCGCCATTTTTTACAGAAATCAGATATCAGAGACATGTCTTTCGTGAGTGTTTCCTCGAGGATGTCGAACTTGGATGCCTGAGTTGCACAGCAGATGTCATCGGCGTAGATGAACTTCCTTGAAGATGTGACATGCAGACATCTATCAGGCGTCGCTGTACACATGTGGCAATATCTTATGACTCATCATTCCTCCAATAAAGGGATTAAAAAGAAATTGAGTGACCCCATAAAGAAATATTCATGGACTTGAGAAAACAAACAGAAGCAAGTAAACTGTTTCTAAGACTTGTGAGAACTGTGACGGTTATCTCTGGGAGGTGGGAGTGTGGAGATAGAGAACTTTAGTGGAAGGTGTAGTGTGGAAGTATACACTGCTAGCTTACACGCTTGTAATCACAGATTTAAAAAGATGAAAATAAAAAATATTCATGGGAGAGCAGGATCATCTTCCTAAATGTGTCTGATTATGACTGTAAGGCTAGGGATGGAGGCTGGGTGAGGTTTATATGGCAGTGTGTGTGTGGGGGGGCTTTGTGGGGAGGGGGTCCATATAGTCTGGTATCATTTGCAGGCTTTGAACTTGCCGCTGCTATCAAAAGAGGAAGCATCTAGACAGTCTCCTCTCCTCTCTTCTCCTACCCTTCTTTCTTTTCTCCCTTCCTTCCTCCTTTTTTTTTTTTTCTTTCTTTTTATCATTGCCATAACTTCACAGCTCTGGGCTGACTTTTCCAGATATAAAGAGAGAACAGAGACAAGGAGAGAGAGGGAAGGGCATTACAGCAGCACAGCAGCCCCCAGTACAGTAGGGGTCGGGCTCAAACCTGGCTCTCACTCATGCTGAGCAGGCATTCTCCAGGTGAGCTGTCTTGTGCTGGCCCATGTCTCAACTTTCTGGCCAGTTTGCCCTAATGTGGAACAGCTGGGGAGAGGAAGGCATGAAGCTTTCAAAGCTGTCAGCAGTGAAATAGAAAAATAGATAGATAGATAAGTAGATAGATAGATGAATCCCTACTATACCTCCCTCACATTTATTCTCTACAGAGATAGGATTTTTTCACTCAGTGACATGTACAGATTCTGTTTATAGTTAATTAGTTTTGACTAATGTGAGCTCCGCATCACTGGTGCCCAATCAAGACAGATAGCATTCCCACCCCTTTTTATTTCTGAATCTTTTCTGACTACTAAGGCACCCGGGGCTCTTGGCTGTAAGCTTGTGTGGCTGGGCAGCGTGATGCCACTACAGGGTTTCATGTTCATCCTGTCATGCTTCACTGGGTTGGATTTGACCAGATGATCTTCTCTCTCTCACTTCAATTAGAGCAAGAGATTGATTGATTCCCTTTGCCCTTTCTTTTTCCTGCTCCTTGTCTCTATTCTTGTAACTACAACACTATCTTCTCATAGGCCCTTTGGCTGAAGAGTGAGAGAACAGGGCTGAAGTGAGCCCTGGATGTATTCATTGGTGTACATCTTACAGTGAAGGCTCTCTTCAAAGTCTACCCCAAGGACTGGGGGTAAAAGGATGGTGAGATATTGTGGCAGATCTGGGGGCCACTGCCTGGTGAGCATTACAGTAAATGCAATACCATATGAATATAATTATAACAATAGTACAGGTAATCCTCACTTGGTGGTGCACTTGTCAGTTACTCTGAGTTCAGACCAGTTCTCTGAGAAGCCGGTCTTGTGATGATGGATGAGGACTGTGGTAGTGGAAAACAGCAGTGTGTCGGCTCAGCATCAAGCATTTCATTTCTCATCACCTCTCAGTTTCAGTTGTTTGCTATCCACTGTGCTAGCATTTTGGTCTCTGTATTTGAACTTGATCATGTACCCTGTAGCACAATTTATTGCCTCTACTTTTTATGACAGAACAGTACAGGCCTGAATAACCATTTACAAGTATATCTTAAATTCTGTAAGTGATATAGACGTGACATGAAACTGTCTACAGATGGCTGACAAACCCACTTCTGGCACAGCACTTCAGGTCTGAAATGCTGCTGAGGGGTGGATCTTCATTTCTTGACAGATTCACTTATGGATGAATTTGTTTCAGGAGCAGAACCCAGTCACTAAATGAAGATGTTGCATAAGGGAGCAAGTAATTCTTCCTGGACAGAAGGAAGGCCTATAACAGGCTGGTGAGGCCAGCAAGATGACACCAGCTGACCCCAGAGCAACGGAAAAACTTCCAGGGGCTGGGCCCTCCTCTCTCCTTGGGAAGTGTTGCAGGGGGGAATTGGCTCTCAGGAGGTAGCTGGGTTGAAGCTGGCCCTGCTCTTCATCTGCAGTCACCCTTTCAGTGGGGACTGTAGGCATGTGCTCTAGGAGGGAAGGGATGTTGCTATGGAAACAGTGGCTTTTACATCCTCATACTGAGCTTGAGTGAGCACAGGCAGGGCCGTGGTGTGAGGCACAAATGAATGTGGTACTCTGCTCCTGTTCTCCAGCCTCAACAGCGTCAATTTCCCTGGCAGTCAGGAGGACTTACAGTCCACGGGGCCCAATAAACATGATAGATTTACCAGATGGTTGTAGCAGGCCAGCGAGCTGATGCATCGGGACCATCCACGCATGTAGATTGTTGCATTTGAGTGTGAGAACAGAATCGGGGTTCACATCCATGGTCTGCTTCAATCCTTATTTCATCTCATTAAATTTTACTATTATTTTTATCTTTATTTATTGGACAGAGACAGCCAGAAATTGAGAGGGAAGGGGGAGATAGATAGAGAAAGAGAGAGACACCTGCAGCATTGCTTCTTCACCTCTTCCGAAGCTTTCCCCCTTCAGATAGGGAGCAGGGGCTCAAACCTGGGTCATTGCACATGTAACATGTATGCTCAACTAGGTGTGCCACCACCCTCCCCCCTTTTTTTCATCCCAGTTGTTTTTAGCGCACAAAGTTATCAGAGCTAGCTGGAGGCGATTTAAACATCCTAGAAAGTCTTCCTCCACCCAGTATTATGCAGGGCACCCTGTGGTGGAGGGAAGGGTGCCTTCTCTCTTACAGGCACTTGCTGGAGAATGTTCCTGTTAAGAGTCCTGGCAAGGCTCCTGAGTATGCAGACAGACAGAAAACTGTGCTGCTTGGTCTGTGACTTAACTCCAGCGTCTGGCTGTATGCTGGCCATGCCTGCATGGGCAGCTGTGCCAGTGAGGCCAGATTGGCCAGGGCAGCAGCGACAGGCATGTTTCAGGGTTTTGCTCCTTCATAGGCCATCCTTTTTCCTCCAAGCAAATTCCACTTTGGGCTTCCTGGCTTTCTAGGACAACTTCCTTTATTGCCACAGCCCCAGAGGGTCCAAGCCACTTCCCTCCTGCAACAATGCCCCAGGAGTACATGTCCCACTTCTTCCCTTCTCCTCACAGTCCATTAGGCTGGAAGGAGTCCTGTGGCCACCTACATACAAGGTGTCAGCAGTGAATAGCTCATCCCAAGTGGGGCTGGCTCTGGGACAGTCCTGTTTCTTCCTTTTAAAAAATAATCATTGAGGGGGTTGTGCGGGGGCATACCAGGTTGAGTGAACAGGTCACCATGTTCAAGGACCGAGGTCCAGGCCTCTGCTCCTCACTGGCAGGAGGGAACTCTTCAGGAGTGGTGAAACAGGTCTGCAGTTGTATATCTATCTCCTGTTCCTCTCTCAATTTCTCTGTACCATCAAATAAAATATAAAGAAGAAAACAATGGCCACCAAGAACAGTGGTTTTATAGTGCTAACGCTGGGCCCCAGTGATAACCTTGATGGCAATAATAAAATAAATAAAATAAAAAGAAAACCGTTGAGTGTGCCTAGCACTGCACAAGGTGCTAGTGCCATTTGAGCACAAATACAGAGAGGAGGGTGACCACGAGCTCCCTGATTAGCCAGAGCAGTATATGGTTAGCGAACAGTCAAGACACCCATGATCTGGACCCATCCTGTGAAGAAAAGGTTAAAATGTCATCTGTTTCAGCAGGAATTCCAAAGTTTTTCCTTTATGGAGGCATGTAGGAAATTAAACCACAAGAAAGGCCAAGTTGAATTTTTTAATCCACCCCAAACAATAAAATTTAGAGTGTGGGTTTATGGTTGGAAAGTAATGGAGCAAAAATAGTACTGACTGACTCAGCCAGCCGGACGCCACGGGCACCCAGAGTGGGGAAGCTCAGCTTAGAACCATCCTTCCTTCCTTCCTTCCTTCCTTCCTTCCTTCCTTCCTTCCTTCCTTTATTTATTTATTTGCCACCAGAGTTATCGCTGGGGCTGGAGGCTGGCACTACAGATCCACAGTACCTGGTGGCCATTTTTTTTTTTTTTTTTTTTTTACTATTTTATTAGATAAGACAGAGAGAAATTGAGAGAGGAAGGAGAGATAAAGAGGGAAAGAGAAAGAGAGACACCTACAGATCTACTTACAATTTTGTTATTAGTGATTTAATAATGATTAACAAGACATTAGGATAAGAGGGGTACAATACCATATACCACCAGAGTTCCATTGCCCATCCCCTCCATTGGGAGGATCCCTATTCTTTATCCTTCTGGGAGTATGGACCAAAATTCTTTATGGGGTGCAGAAAGTGGAAGGTCTGGCTTCTGTAATTGCTTCTCTGCTGAACATGGACATCGGCAGGTCGATCCAGACCCCCAACAGACCTACTTTATTGCTTGTGAAGCCTCTTTGTTGTAGCTAGGTGGGGCTCGGACCCAGGTCCTAGTGCATGATTACATGTATACATACTCAGCTGAATTGAGACTCAGTCCCTTCTTTGTCATCCCCCACCCAGCTTCCCTGCTTGCCTCAGATTCAGTTCTAGAAGTTTACAGTCTGAGGTCACCTAGAGTTCTTTGTTGGATATGACTCAGGGCCACCCCTTGACTGCTTTTGGTGTTGGGTTTAGATGGTCTCTATAGTGTCAGACAGCTTTAACGCCCTCGTTGTCCATGGTGAGGTTTACACAGTCTGAGTGGGGTGGATCAGGTTGCTCTACCTCATGTCACCTCCTTTGTCATAAACCATTAGGCCAACTTTCTGCTTGTGGTCTTATCCTCAAGTGCCCCCGAAGCATCTCTTGTTTTTGGATTCTTCTAGGCTTGACAATCTGAGGATGTAAAGTGGACTCTGGGAGAATGATTCAGCTCTGTAAAGTGGAGCACCAACACTGTCGTACAGTTACTATGAACAAGTGAAAATTCATACCTGAGGCCCCAGAGGTCCCAGGTTCAATCCCTGATACCACCAGAAGCCTGAGTTGAGCAGGACTCTGGTGAAGAGGCAAACAAACAAAGCATCAAAACAAAAACAAAAAGCCAAATCTCAAAATCAACTGTGGGCAAATAATTCAGGAGAAATGATAGCTGAGAAATATGGACAGCTGGAGCCACAGCACATAGGGAAGTCTGGGAAGGTTTCCAATGGGCAGTGACAGCAGGTCGAGAGGGGGTGTTTCTCCCAGGTGAGTGGCAGGTGCAGGGACCCTGGATGGCTGTGAGAATCACGTGACACTTGAGAGGCACCAGGTGTGGAGTGTGGCACAGGAGGGCTATGTCGGGGATGCTGCTGGAGATCCATCCCATGGCAGCATGCCTCAGAGGCAAATGGGGAGCTGGACAGTCTACATTTTTTAATGTGAGCACTTAACCAGGTGCACCACTAACTAACCTCCAGGTCTACAGTTTTTAATCCACAATATTTAATAGGTTCCAAAGTCAGAAAGTACTAACGGTGTATTAATGAAATTTCTTGTGGGGCGCTGGGCAGTAGCATAGTGAGTTAAGCGCACATGGCACAAAGCAAAAGGACTGGGTGTAAGGATCCTGCTTCAAGCCCCCGGCTCCCCACCTGCAGGGGAGTCACTTCACAAGCCGTGAAGCAGGTCTGCAGGTGTCTATCTTTCTCTCCTCCTCTCTGTCTTCCCTTCCTCTCTCAATTTCTCTCTGTCCTCTCCAACAGCAATGACAACAATAATAAAGTTTTCTAAAAGTTTACATTTTATTCTAGTTCTTGGTATCTATATAGACACATGAATTATGCATCCAATATAATTGTATACTATGCCACAATTTTATAAATTTTAAAACATTTACTTCTGTGATTACACTGTTTCACAAAGATTAGAACAGTGTACAAAGACCTTGAAAGTCAACTGTGGGGTGCCAGATGGTGGCTCACCTGGTTAAGCGCACACAGAACAGCGCGTAGGGACCTACGTTCAAGCACCTGCATGGGGAAAGCTTCACTAGTGGTGAAGTAGAGCTGCAGGTGTCTCTCTGTCTCTCTCCCCTCTCTTTCTCCGCCTACTCTCTCAATTTCTTTCTGTCTCTAACCAATCATAAATTAAATTAAATTAAAGAAAGTCAGCTGTGAGTTGACTTTGGGGTGACATCTTGGGCTGCAGGTGTGTGGCCTCAAGATCTGTAATGAACCGTGCCTCAGAGCAGCCACAAACTTGTATTGTCTGCTCATCTTGAGTTTGAGCAGTTTTGTGGCTTGTTTTTGACAGATAGGAGACTAGTGGATGTATATAGCATAACTTCTGAGGCTCATCACTGAGGATGTGATGCGGTTCCAAATGGTCTCTTGGAACACTTGTTGTTGACAAGCTCCCTTTTGGAATTCAGCTGCCCTGTTGGGCAAGTAGAGAAGAGGCACCACATGAGAGCTTCCTCCTTGATGCCTCAGAGGAACGTTTTGCCAGCCAGCATCAACTGCGAGCCTGTGTGTCACATGTACGCCCAGACTAGCCACACATAGCCTCAGCTTTTATTTCCCAGTACCCAAGCAAAACATCCCATTTGAGAACCACCTGGCTAAGCCCACTGGACCCACAGAACTGTGAGGGATAGTCCTTTCTTGTTTGTTTGTTTATTTGTTTGTTTATTGCCATGAGGATTATTGCTGGGGCTCAGTGCCAGCACTATGAGTCCACTGCTCCTGGTGGCCACTTTTGCTCCTTTCTTTTCTTCCTTCCTTCCTCCCTCCCTTCCCCTCTTATTTTATTGGTTAGTATAGAGAGAAACTGAGAAAAGGGAGGGGAAGATAGAGAGGGAGAGATGAGAGATACCTGCAAACCTGTCTCACTGCTTGTGATGTATCCTACCCCCATACAGGTGAGGAGCAGGGGCTTGAACCCAGGTCCTTGTGCACAGTGATGTGTGCATTTAACTGGATGTGCCACCACCCAACCCACTAGTCCTACTTTGTTTTAAACTACTCAACTTTGGGATGATTTGTTACACAGCAGCATGGAACTAGCACAGGTGGTGTGTGAATTTCAGGGTAAACTTCTGGGAGCACTTAAGGTAAAAGAACTAGGACTTGAGGTCCAGTCCATTCCTGCTCTCACTCACCAGCTGTGTGATCTCAGGCAAGTGAACTGACTACTCTGAACCAGAGTTTTCTGTGTTTGTTAAATGGGAATCATGAGATTTAAAAGTATTCCAGTGCCTGACACATAGTAGATAGTAAATGCTAGTTTCCACATGATAATCCTTAATCAGCACAATGAATGGTAATGAGAAAAGACAGACAGCAGTGAGAGTAGCAACAGAAAATATATAATGAAAATCCTACCATATGCATTTTTTTCCTTTTTTTAAATTTAATTTAATTTTATTTATTTATTCCCTTTTGTTGCCCTTGTTGTTTTATTGTTGTAGTTATTATTGTTGTTGTCGTCGTTGTTGGATAGGACAGAGAGAAACGGAGAGAGGAGGGGAAGACACAGAGGAGGAGAGAAAGATAGACACCTGCAGACCTGCTTCACCGCCTGTGAAGCGACTCCCCTGCAGGTGGGGAGCCGGGGTTTGAACCGTGATCCTTATGCTGGTCCTTGTGCTTTGCGCCACCTGCGCTTAACCCGCTGCGCTACAGCCCGACTCCCTGCATTTATTTTTAAATTACCACCAAGAATATTGTTGGTGCTCAGTGTCCTTCCTTCCTTCCTTCCTTCCTTCTTTCTTTCCTTCTTCCTCTTTCTCTCTTTCTTTATCTTTCTTTCTTTCTTTCTCCCCCCCTTTTCTTCCTTTATTTTATAGAACAGAGAAAAATTGGGAGGGTAGAGGGAGAGGACAGGGAATCCTTGAAAGTGGGGGTCAGGGCCTTGAACCTGGGTCCTTGCACATGATAACGTGTGTGCTTAACCAAGTCAATCAGATGCACTACTGCCTGGCCCAAAATCCTACATGGGGGGAAAAAATCCCTGGTGTAGTGGAATATCATATTTCTGAAGTCTTGGCAAAAATATCACAAAAATAAACAAACAAACAAATAAATAAATAAATCTTACTTGCTGCTGCAATTTTTTCCCCCAAGACTTCAAACCTGTGACATTCCACTACATTAGGAACTTTAAAAAAAAAAAAAAATCAAAGGTAGAAACAGATCGGGAAAGGGACAGAAAGAGATACAGAAGAGATACCATAGCACTGCTCTACCATTGTTAAAACTTCCCTTGTGCATGGTGTTCCCATGTTGTGAGTAGGAGACTCAAACCTGGGTCCTTAAACATGGTAAAGTATGTGTCCTACCAGGTGAAATATCTCCTGACCCTCTTGGTTTTTGTTTATTTTTATAAAACTCATCAAGAGCTCTCTCACATAGTGCTGCTGAATTGTTTTCTCTTTGCTTTGCTTTTTCTTTTCCACCACCAGGATGGTTCCACCACTCCCAGTGGCCATTTTTTTCTTATCCTTAACCTTACTCCCCCCTTTTTTTTCTTTAACAGAGGTGAGATTTAGAGACAGAGAGATACAGAGGCTACAGAAAAGGAGAGAGAAATAAAGAGAGATGACAGAAAGCTTAAAAAAAAACAGAATAAATTATGCTGAGGAAGGTAATGAATGAAGACATTAGAAAGTCACCTTAGCGTGGCAATCAGTATAATAATAGTTTATTAGATAAGAAGAACCAGTGGGTTGGCAAGCTAGCTCACCCATGAGGGCACCTGCTTTACCATGCCTGTGACACAGGTTCAAGCCCCAGGTAAACACTCCACATGTGGCCTCCTCATCCCGATAAAGAATCTCAAAATAACGGATGTGAAACGTTGACCACTGGAGACGACCAGTAATAAGTGTATCCTTATTTCCAGAAAACACTTATTAATTCTGCACAGAGAGGGCTTGCTTTTCACAGCTCTGGCCCCAGGGGTCTTTGAGAAAAGCCTGATCGTGAAAAGCACAGTTCAGTGCCTGTGAAGTGAGTCAAAGTGTGACTTTACCTCATATCTGCAGGAGAGTTTAGACTTGGAGACAAAAGTGGAAGTCCATAGCAGACACAAGGGAACGTCAAGATGTGGTGAGGACTTACAGTGACCAGGCACATCTATATCACACACACACCAAAGAAAGAGGAATGTTCAGGCTGGCAAGACAGCTCATCTGGATAGTAGACTTTTTGCATGCAAAAGGAGCTGGGCTTTGACCCAGGTTCAAAGCCCAGCTCCTAGCACAATGGTGGAAGCTTTGGTGCTGTGATGTCTATCCCTCTCTACTTCTCTCTTTCTCTGTTGAAAAATTCAGTTTAGAATAGTGAAGCCCAGGTGATGACAGAAAAATAAGGGGGCTTCCTCTTTTCAAATCTAAAATTTAACTTCCTTGGTATATCGAACTTCATAAAGAAATGTATGAGCTATAGTTTCATCTGGGCAATTGAAGTGAAAGGAAAATTGAGACCAGGTGTTGTAAGTGTTGCTTGACTGTTATCCATCCCTGAAGCTTCTCCATCCAAATTGGAAATCAATCCTGCCCTCGTCCAAAGGCTGTGATTTATACCCAGTCTCACAAGGCATTAATGGTGAGGAAGGGGACTCATGCTAAATTGTCTTTTCCTAGTCATTCCTTTTGTTTGTCCACCAGAAAGAAGTTGACTGTTACAAAGTATTATGATTGAGCTACAGCTGACACTATCCTGTGATTCATATGGTGGGGGGACTCATATGTCTAGAAGGAAGAGTTTGTTTTACAGCTAAACCTAAAACTGACTATGGTCATTAATTTCAGTCTCTCAGCCCCCAAGCCTTTTTGCCAGAGCTGGGAGCAGGCTGTGTAAATCATTGCTATGAGCTCTATTTCCTTTTCCCCTCCCCTTCTCCCTTGGAAGTGGCATGGACTGCTCATGTGGAGAACACCGATTAGTGGACAAGAGAGAGTTAGGGTCTTTCTGGCTGCTGACCACCTGAGAACAGAGTGCTGGTTATGTCTGGTCCTTCCTGGTCCCTGAAGGCAGGGAGGTTTGGGGATGAAGAACGAGGAGCATGGAGCTCCTGAGCCCAACACATTGGAGTGTGAACTCCAGCTCTGCATCTTAGCTGCTGTGTGATCCTGATCATCAAGGATAACCTGATAACCTCACCATAGGTCAGATAGAAATATTAACACCAGGAGGATGAGCTACGAGCAGCCGCAGATCGCTTTCTCTCCTCTCCTCTCCTTTCCCGGATCAACTAGGAATACCAAAGGAGACCACCGTGGACCAAAACAAGACATGACTAGAGTGACCACAGGAACTCACTAAATCACTGGTGAGTACAAACACATGTGGCTGGTGACAGAGAGGAGAGAGGAGCATAAGGAGAGATTAAGTGACTGCTAACAGTCCAGCAGTTTATCAGTTGAGACACCACCTCCAGTCTGCTCCACCAACAAGGGGACAGCTGAAGGGAGGAGAGGACTCCCCAGAGACTCACCAAGTGCAACTCTGAGTCTACATTGCTACTGCCCTCAGAATCTGGAGCAGTGACAGGGAGGGACACCAGGGGACAGAGATCTAACCAGGAAACTCAGGAGAAGACCTATACCTCCATGGCATAGCTGAGGGGCTATGAAAGTCTCTTTGCATAACCACTGGATTATCTCTGCCACACCCTGCTTTATCTCTTGGTCAGGAGTCAGTGATTAAGCTAAGAAGCCTATTGATAGTTTAAAAGCCCTCAGGCTCCCAAGGCCTACAGGGAAGAAAAAACAAGAGGCTTTTAAACCACTGAGCTCCAACTCAGGGATTAAAATACTATTGAAACAACTGTTAACTTCCACCACTGTGAACCCTTTAATTAACTTACTTAGACACAAGTAAATCCAGGCAATAGTGATCAGTAATTTGAAAAGTACTGAGAAAGGGAACTCATAACATAATATATAAAATGGTTAAAACAACAAGAAGAAATATTGGAGAATTGAACCAGGACAAGAGTCCAGCTAAAAGTCCCCCAGAGGGTGAAGCACAAAATAAAAAATTCAACATCCAAACATTAGCTAAGGAAATAATCACAGGAGTGAGTAAAGAATTTGAAGAAATTGTAATCAGAAATACAGGAACAACAAATGACACTATGGAAGAAAATACTAATTATCTCATGGTTATTAGAGAGCTGAAAGCTGAAATCGCGGAGCTAAGAATGCAACTAGTTGAACAAGCTAAAACAGTATCAGAACAGGGCAACAAAATAGATGAATTCCAGAAAACAGTAGAGGACAGAGAGAATAGAATCAATGAGGCTGAAGACAGAATTAGCAAGACCTAGTATGAATTCGAGACAACTAAAAAAGAAGTAAGAGATCTCAAAAAGAGATTAAGAGATGCTGAAAACAACAACAGAGTCCTATGGGATGACTTCAAAATAAACAATATATGCATTATTGGCATACCAGAGGAAGAAAGAGAAGGAGAGGAAGAAAACATTTTCCAGGCCATAATAGCTGAAAACTTCTCTAGTCTAGACAACGTCAAAGACATAAAGATTCAAGAAGCCCAGAGGGTCCCAAACAGAATTAACCCAGACCTAAAGACACCAAGACATATCATACTTAGAATGGAAAGGAATAAGGATAAAGAAAGGATCCTGAAGGCTGCAAGAGAAAAACAGTCACCTACAAAGGAAAACCGTAAGATTAGCAGCAGACTTCTCCACACAAACACTACAGGCCAGAAGAGAATGGCAAGATATCTATCGAGTGCTCAATGAGAAAGGCTTTCAGCCAAGACTATTGTATCCTGCTAGACTGTCATTCAGACTAGATGGAGGCATCAAAACCTTCTCAGACAAGCAACAGTTGAAGGTATCAACCATCACCAAGCCTGCCCTGAAAGAAGTTCTGAAAGGTCTCCTATAAACAATCAGACCACCATAAATAGGACATATATCAAAACACTCTAAAACTCTACAAGAATGGCGTTAAAATATCTTCAGTCTTTGATATCAATAAATGTCAATGGCCTGAATTCACCTATTAAAAGACACAGAGTAGGAAGATGGATCAGAAAATACAACCCAACAATATGCTGTCTACAGGAAACCCACCTAACTCAACAAGACAAACACAGACTTAAAGTGAAAGGATGGGAAACTATCATACAAGCCAATGGCCCACAAAAAAGGGCAGGAACAGCTATTCTCATATCTGACATGATAGACTTTAAAATAGATAAGATTAAAAAGGATAGGAATGGACACTACTTAATGCTCAGAGGATCAGTCAATCAAGAGGACTTAACAATTATTAACATCTATGCACCCAATGAGAAGCCATCTAAATACATCAAACTTCTACTGAAAGAGCTACAGCAATATATTAACAGTAACACAATCATAGTAGGGGACTTCAACACCCGACTGTCTCAACTTGACAGATCATCCAGGCAGAAAATCAATAAAGACATAAGAGAGCTAAATGAAAAGATAGATAAACTAGAACTATTGGACATTTTCAGAGTCATTCATCCCAAGAAACTGGAATACACATTTTACTCAAACCCACATGGATCATTCTCAAGGATAGACCATACGTTAGGCCACAAAGACAGCATCAGCCAATTCAAGAGCATTGAAATCATCCCAAGCATCTTCTCAGACCACAGTGGAATGAAACTAACACTTAACAATCAACAAAAGATTAGTAACAGTGCCAAAATGTGGAAGCTCAACAGTACACTTCTTAATAACTTCTGGGTCAAAGAGGAAATCAAGGAAGAAATCAAAATGTTTCGAGAGTTCAATTAAAATGAAGACACAAGCTATCAAAATATTTGGGACACAGCTAAGGCAGTACTAAGAGGGAAGTTCATAGCTATACAAGCACACAGTAGTAAACAAGAAAAACCACAAATAAACAGCCTGATTGCACATCTTAAAGACCTAGAAGAAGAAGAACAAAGGAACCCTAAAGCAACCAGAAGGACAGAAATCACTAAGGTTAGGGCAGAAATAAATAACATTGAGAACAAGAAAACCATACAAAAGATCAACGAAAGTAAATGTTGGTTCTTCAAAAGAGTAAACAAAATCAACAAACCTTTAGCCAGACTCACAAAACAAAAAAGGGAGAAGACCCAAATAAATTGGATAGTAAATGAAAGAGGAGATATCACAACAGACACCGCAGAAATTCAACATATCATGCGAGGCTTCTATGAACAACTATATGCCACCAAGCTAGAGAACCTGGAAGAAATGGACGATTTCCTAGATACCTACCAACTTCCAAAACTAAGTAAAGAGGAAGTGGATAACATGAACAGGCCCATCACAGCTAATGAAATTGTAACAGTTAATCAAAAATCTCCCCAAAAATAAAAGTCCTGGACCAGATGGTTTTACAAATGAATTCTACAAAACCTTCAAAGAAGAACTAATACCTCTACTTTTAAAAGTCTTCCAGAAGATTGAAGACACTGGAATACTCCCTGCCAGCTTCTATGAAGCCAACATCACTCTGATACCAAAAGCAGACAGGGACACAACCAAAAAAGAAAACTACAGACCAATATCTCTGATGAACATAGATGTGAAAATATTGAACAAAATTCTAGCCAACCGGATACAGTAGTATATAAAAAAGATTGTTTGTTCATCATGACCAAGTGGGGTTTATCCCAGGCATGCAAGGTTGGTTTAATATATGTAAATCAATCAATGTGATCCACCACATCAACAAAAGCAAGACCAAAAACCACATGGTCATATCAATAGATGCAGAGAAAGCCTTTGACAAAATACAACATCCCTTTATGATCAAAATACTACAAAAAAATGGGAATAGATGGAAAATTCCTGAAGATAGTGGAGTCTATATATAGCAAACCTACAGCCAACATCATACTCAATGGTGAAAAACTGGAAGCATTTCCACTCAGATCAGGTACTAGACAGGGCTGCCCACTATCACCATTACTATTTAACATAGTGTTGGAAGTTCTTGCCATAGCAATCAGGCAGGAGCAAGGAATTAAAGGGATACAGATTGGAAGAGAAGAAGTCAAACTCTCCTTATTTGCAGATGACATGATAGTATACATGGAAAACCCTAAGGAATCCAGCAAGAGGCTTTTGGAAATCATCAGGCAATACAGTAAGGTGTCAGGCTATAAAATTAATATTCAAAAGTCAGTGGCATTCCTCTATGCAAGCATTAAGTTAGAAGAAGTTGAAATCCAGAAATCAATTCCTTTTACTATAGCAACAAAACAATAACATATCTAGGAGTAAATCTAACCAAAGTAGTGAAAGACTTGTATACTGAAAATTATGAGTCACTACTCAAAGAAATTGAAAAAGACACAAAGAAGTGGAAAGATATTCCATGTTCATGGGTTGGAAGAATTAATATCATCAAAATGAATATACTACCCCGAGCCATCTACAAATTTAATGCTATCCCCATCAAGATCCCAAGCACATTTTTTAGGAGAATAGAAAAAATGCTACAAATGTTTATCTGGAACTAGAAAAGACCTAGAATTGCCAAAACTATCTTGAGAAAAAAGAACAGAACTGGAGGCATCACACTCCCAGATCTCAAATTGTATTATAGTGCCATTGTCATCAAAACTGCTTGGTACTGGAACATGAATGGACATACTGACCAGAAACTTCACCCTTCATCTCTACCCACAGAAAGAGAATCCTTCTTGTCTTCAAGCCCTTTGGGATAGGGATCTCAAGGAGAGGAGAGTTGAGAGGTAGGGCATCTCCTCTCTGCCCATGGAAGATCCAGTCACTGAACACAGATGATCTCTGGAGCTGTCTGCTATTGTTATCCTGGCTGTCCTAGCATTTATTTTGTTTTTAAAGTTAATGGTTTTTTTTGGGGGGGCAGAGCAGCTGGAGAGAGATAGTCCACTGGGTAGGCTATATGCCTTGCCATGTACTTAGCTCAGGTCTAGGTGCTAGTACCACATGGGAGGTAACACAGCACTGGAGGAAGCTCTAATGCCTTGGTCTCTCACCTTACCCCCTGTCCCATGAGCAAAAAACCTGTCCCAGAGCAGTGAAAATGTGCATATGTGAGGCCCTGACTTTGGGGGGGGAGAATAAAAAGGTCAAAGTTTGGGGTTTATTTTGTTTTTTTTTTTTAAATTTTTGTTTATAAAATGGAAACACTGACAGGACCATAGGATAAAAGGGGTATAATTCCACACAATTCTCACCACCAGAACTTCGTATCCTATCCCCTCCCCTGATAAAGTCAGAGTTTTTTTTTTTTCTTTTAAGTCAGAATCTTGAACTTGAGAAATGTCTGTGGGCACACCAGAAACATCCGAATCACGATTGTGGAGATCAAACTGTCAAGTTAGGCAAATGTATGACAGTGCTTGTTTCTGATGTTGCTAGGTAATCTTGGACAAGTAATAAAACACTCTCTCTCTCGCCTCCAGAGTTATTGCTGGGACTCTATGCTGGCACTACAAATCCACTGCTCCTGGCAGCCATTTCCCCCCCATTTTACTAGATAACAACAGAGAGAAATTAAGAGAAGAAAGGAGAGAAAAAGACAGACACCTGCAAATTGGTATCACTGCTTGTGAAGCTTCCACTCTGCAGATGGGGAGCCAGGGGCTTAAACCCAGATCCTTGCATGAGTCCTTGTGCTTAGTACCATATATGTTTAACCACATGCACCACTACCCAGCCCTGTAGTAATAAAACCCTCTGAGCCTTGGGATCCTCATTTATAGATGTGGGAGTTGGGGGATAAAAATATCCACCTGGCAAAAGTACAGTGGAAGCTCATGCTGAGTCAGTTAACACGCAGCCGCTAGCATTCAACCACATAGATTAGGGAATTATAGACACACTCCCCCCACCCCACTCCCCGTGTTCACAGAGGGAACATTTGGCTGACTAGACTGGAGGAGCTCCAGGAAGCTATGCCCAAGGCCTTGGACCCTTGGCGTGTTCCACTGTGTTCCTTTGTAGCAGCTATTCCCAGAGTGAGCCAGCTGGCCAGCTGGCCTTCAGAAAGATGGGAGTGGACCACAGCTTTGTGGGGCGAGGAAAAGGCCATCTGGGAAGCCACCCAAGTTCCATGTTGGATATGAGAACAACCCCACCATTTGCAACCACAGAGGCTCTTAGAGACATAGCTTGGGTCTGTCCATCCATCGTGCTGATGGCCCTCTGCCATGGTCTGCTCCAGTGGGAGAGGCCGGTCTGGTGTGGCATGCTGGGACTCTGCCTCTCCAGCCTCAAAACAGCTCTCCCTGGGCAATGAGCTGCTCCTGTTCAAGGAAGCTTCCACCCCTGTCAGTTGCGCTTGGCTCCTGCTGGCCAGAGGTGCTGCTGAATAGCAGTTAAAAAGGCCAGGGAGTATAAAGCAGGTGGCAAGTTACTGCAGTATTGCCAAGTGGAGAATGGGAAATCACGCTCCCTTTCCAAGCAGCTGCTTCCAGCCTTCAGCCTCACATAGCTTGGAGCTGTCATAATTTCCCTTTCTCCCTGGCCCTTCTTGCCAGTTAGTAGGGTTGTGTTACACATACTTATCTCTGGGAGGCACTGAAGCTCTTTAGAAAAAAGAAATTGAGGGGCTGGTTGGTGGTGCACCTGGTAGAGTGCATGTTACAGTGCTCAAGGACCTGGGTTCAAGCCCTCGGGTCCCCACCTGCAAGGGGGAAACTTCACGAGTGATAAAGCAGTGCTGCAGTATCTCTCTCTTTCCTTCTCTATCTCTCCCCTTTTAATTTCTCTTTGTCTCTATCAAATTAATGGATAAATAAAATACATTTTAAAAGAAAGAAAGGAAAGGAAGGAGGGAGGGAGGGAGAGAGAGAGAGAGAGAGAGAGAAAGAAAGAAGCAAACCAGGCACTGGCATGGTTAATCTGTCCCTCAGAGAAAGGCCTGTGTGTTGCCCAAGATGGTAGGCCTAACTTGCAGAGTAAGTGGCTCTGCTTTTTCCTGATCTCATCTGTTTGGTTGCTTGTTGTCTGTGTGTGCTAAGATGAATATACCAGCAATTGTTTGGGGATATAGCAGATGGGAGGCAACAGTGTTTGACTTGTGGGTATCATTAATTACGCACTTCAAATTGTAATTCCATCCATGGTCAGATGACATGCCTTGTGGCTGCTTTAACTGGAAGCTGATGAGGAGTTGAGTTGCCCAAGCCTGTTTCCACTGGGGAATTGGGAACCTCCCAGCTGGTCTTAAGGCTGCTTGTGGCCTCCTGCCATGCTGATGGAGAGAAATCAAACCTACAGCCCAGCCCAGTCCAGGCTGATGCTTTGGACTCAAATACTGATAGCAGGTGTGGGCCTCACGAACCTTGAGTCTCCTCAGACTATTCGGGCAGGGATTACGATGCTGGTGATGGACTTTCAGAAGTTTTTTTGATCTCGTCTTTTCTTTTTGAACCTGTTAGAGTCAAGTAGCACCATTTTATTAGCCGGGAGTTGGAGCATTGAGAGGATGAAATGGGCAGACATGGCCCTTTTGGAGTTGGTTTCATACTTTTTTTTTTTTTTGAGAGGAGGGGCAAGGGAGAGGAAGAGGGAGAGAGAGAGACCGACCAAAGTAATGCTCAATTCAGGCTTATGGTGGTGCTGGGGGTTGAACCTGGAATTTTGGAGCCGCAGGCATGAAAGTCTCATATAATCATTATGCTATCTCCCCAGCTGGGTGCCATACAGTTTACTGTACCCCCTGAGAGTTGATGTTAGACCAGAAAACTTGCCTAGATGCTTGGCAACTTTCCCCTTTTAGGTTGGCATCCTTCAGTGACTCCTGTGCTCAAACATTTATCACTCTTGTGGTAGTGGGATTCAGTCGGGACGCCTGAATCACCTTCTGAAGTCTGGTGGCAGCCATTTTTCCACTTCCTGAAATAGCTCAGCCAGCTGTCTGATCTCTTGCCAAACCCGGTCCTCCAGGGAAGCCAGTGTTCTGAACTCCAGCTGATGATCCATGAGCTGGGGATGCTGGAGGCATTCTTAGGTTCTGTCATCTACCAGGTGTTCTGGGAAGCTAGCTCCAGGTGGTGGAACTCATCTGAGAAGGAACCCCAGCTCCAGAGAGTCCCCCTGGATGCCTGGTGCCCTCACGGGCCTTTTCTAACATCCAGCCAAGCTTCCATCTCTGAGATAATGACACAGGTAAGCCTCCGAACATTGGCTCTTATATAGTTTTAATTTTCTTTCTTTTTCTTTTTCTCTTTCTTTCTTTCTTTCTTTTTTTTTTTTTTTTTTACCAGAGCACTGCTCAGCTATGACTTATGTTCATGCAGAGGATTGAACCTGGTGCCTTAGGCATGAATTTGCATAACCATTCTGTTATCTCTTTCAGTCCCAGATCTTGCATTTTAAATCTAAACATAGATGAGAAGATCTGTACATCTCAACAGCTGGATGCAAGGTCCTTGTGAGCTAATTGGATGGGGCAACAAATGCCCCCAAACCACCAGGAATGAGCAGGCCTCACTGGGACAGAGGAGTCTGGGCAGGCACCTGGATAGTGTTCACTGCTGACTGACTCCTGAGCTCATCTCCCTGTGCAGCTGTGGAATTGTAAGTCAGGTTCCTGCTGCCCTTGCAATTGAGCACAGCTCGAAGTGTATATTTAGAGAAGAGCTAGTTTGAAGGAACATAAGCACCCCTGTGTTCATAGTTGCATTATTCACAATAGCTGAAGTGCAGAAGCAGACTAAATGCCCATCAACACATGGTTGGCTTAAGAAATTATGGAATATATATTCCATGGAATACTTCTCTGCAATCCAAAAGATGATTTTGTGTCATTAGGGTCAAAATGGACAGATTTGGAGGCGATTATGCTTAGTGAAATAAGAAAGGAAAGACAACTAACGGATGGTTTCACTCATATGTGGAACCTAGAGATCTGATACACATGAACTTAAAAATAAAACAAAACAAACAAACAACAACAACAAACCAGAATCAAGCAAACTGTTTCTTAGACTTGTGAAAACTATTCTGGTTATCGTTGAGAAATGGGAGGGTGAGGACACAGAACTTTAGTGGTGGGTGTGGTGTGGAGCTATGCTCTGTACTCATATAATCTTGTAATCCTGTTAATCATGAAAGCAATAAATAAACTGAGGAGTGTGAAAATGTAGTTCTTGTGGTCTGAAGGTGGTGTAGTGAAAACTGCTTTGAACTCTCAAACATGAAATCCAGAGTTCAATCCTTAGCAGTGCATGTGCTACAGTGATGTTCAATCTCTCAATCTCTCTCTCTCTCCTCTATTATTAGTATATAAATAAAATCTTTTCCCAAAATGTGACTCTTAACATCGCTGCCTGATGCTAATGTGAGACTATGAAGAGCTATCTTTTCTTTCCCCAAAATTAGCTGTCAGGTATGTCAATTTTGGAGAAATTCTTATCTATTTTTTTCTTTTTGTTTCTTTTGTGCAGGTGTGGGGGGGTTTACTTGGGCCTTCTGCATGTCAACTAACACCCTGTTTCTGCATCATAAAAGAAAGTAAGAAGCAAGTGATCTTTTTTTTTTTTTTTCTATCAAAACATGCATCCAGGAGCTGGAAGATAGCTAAGGTTATGCAGTGTCTGCCTTGCTGTGTGAGGTCCTGGATTCGAGTTCTGCACCAAAAAGGGGGTGCGGGGGGGAGACACTACTAAGATGGTAGGGCAGTGGTCTCTCTCCCGCACTCCTCTCTCTCTGTCTCTCTATCTCTCCTTTTTTTTCTCCTCTTCTTTCTTTCAAGATAGAGAAAAAAAAAATCTAGGCCAAAGAAATACTCAGAGTATTGCTCATGCACAAAGCCCTCTGTTCTTTCCACCACACCAAATAAACAAAATACAAACAAAAACCTTGTGTTTTCTATGCTCTGATTCCTGCAGCAGGCTTCTCCTTAGTACCAAGTACCATAAGTCCTCATTTAACATAGCTTAGAGGTTCTTTGAAACTGACTTTCAGTGAGGCAACATATAAGGAAAAGAGGTTCTCAGTGTTGTTTCATTCACTGTAGACCAGGATTTTTTCCCCCCTCATTAGTGTTGTCATGAAGTAATGTTATTAGAAGATCTGCTTCCATTGATGAGACTCTTCTTCATCACTTAGCCCCACATATTCCAAGCCCTTTGGAGCACACCATGGCCTTTTTTCCATTTCATGTCAGCACTCTTTCCTTCTCTCTGTTTTAGCCACTTGTGTGTCTCTCCTTGTGGGAAGGGTTGTGGTCAGACTGTTGTCGGCCCCAGCCAGGCTGGTCTGAGTGAGGTGAAGGACAAGGAAATGAGCTTAATCAGTGCCATCTTCCTCCCTTCTCACCCCTGAATCACTCAGGCCGCTGAAGCAAGCAGCTCTTATGCGCCAGACTCAATTTCACTCACTATAGCTCAGCTTGTCTTTCAGATGGTGACTTCAAAACATCACTGTTCTGGACTCTTTCAGCCATTTCTCTGAGTCAGCATCTTAACTGCCTGTGTGTGTAGATTTGCAAAATGAACTAAGAAGGGTTGAAGCTTGAAGGAATCATGATAAGTGAGATCAACCCCCCCCAAAAAAAAGATGGATAACTATGGGATGATCACACTCATAGGTGGAATTTATGAAATAAAAACAGAAGGGGAAAACAAAAAGTCAAACTTGCACTGAGTTTGGTATATTGCACCAAAGCAAAAGACTCTGGGGAAGAGGTTGGGGTGGGAGATGTTTCTGGGGTCCTGGCTCATGATGGTGGAAAAGGATGGAGGCCGTGTGGGGGTGTGTGTAGTGTTTTGCAGACACCTGTCATAGTTAGATGGGAATTTTTACCCATGTGTCAGCAACTGTACTGTAAACCATTGATTCCTCCTATAAATGATAAAAATAAATAAGTAAATAAATACAAGGATTGAGGACTGTAGTGATTTCCCCCTGTCTGTCTGTGGGTCATTTAACCACCTGTGTGCCATACAGCAAGATCTGCACGCATTGTTAAAGAGGGGATCTGGATAGTGTGTCATTCACACCCACTGCACTGAGAAAGCAGTGCTGTGCTGTTTATAACCACATTAGAATAATAGGTCTCAACTGGGGCAGATGACCACCTAGTTTTAAACAAAAGGTATGTTTGCAATTGGAAGGAAAGAGCAGCAGGAGCGACTCTTTTTGCAGACTTCTGGCTGACTAAGGGCTTTTGGCTGAGGAGGAGCTTTTGTTTCCGGCCTTAGCTCTGTATATCACTATGACAGCAAGGCTACTCCAGCACCCATGGTGAACCTACCCTCGCCCCTTCATTTTCTGTCAGTGGCTGAGCCTCCCAGAATCTCTCATTGTTGCCTTTTTCTTTCCCCCAGAGATTCTGCGGATAATTCAGCTGGACCTAGACCTCAAGTATAAGACCAACATCCGGGAACTGTTTGAGGAGTTTGATAATTTCCTGCCAGGTGCTGTCATCGGCATAGCAAGAGAGATGCAGCCAGTGTACAGGTATGTGGCAGCAGTGGTGGCTGAGGGTCACCTCCAGGATGCCTCTTCACCTCACCAGGTGGCCTCCTGCCACCTTCAGCCCCCATAAGTGGGAATCCATCCATTGGTGTAGAGTATGCCTGTACTTCCTGTGTTAAGGACACATGAGACTTCCTTAGTGCCTGGGAGTCACTGTGTGTGTGTGTGTGGGGGGGGTGCTCTACCATCAGAGGTGCTACCCAGTTCATTTTGGAGAGTCAGTGATCTTTCTCTTGTGGAAAGCTCAGTTTTTGGGTGGTTTGGTCCCAGTTAAATTCAGAATTGTGAGCTCTTGGGCTCAGTCATGCAGAGGAGGTAACAGACTAGAGTGGGAAATTGCCTTCCGGTGATGGTGGGGGGCTCTTTTCTGTGGAGCAGAGTGGGCCGTGTCTGTGTGTGTTGGGGGGAGAGGCAGCAGCACTTGGAGCCCTGTCGGCTTCACCTAGTGAAGAGGCACATTCTGTTTGATGTGGTGTTTCATGGTTAAGTGTGCATCCTGGAGAGACTCTAGTCTTTGAGGAATGGGAGATCATGAGTCCAGCATTATTGGTACTTTACTTTAAAGTTAGAAACAGCTTAGACTTCCAGAGACAGCGCTGCACACAATAAGACAGATGTATCTGGCTCCAGGCGGTGGTGCATCCTGTAGAGTGCATATGGTATAATGCACAAAGGCCTTGGCTCAAACCCCTGCTCCCTATCTGTAGGGGAAAAGCTTCATGAGCTATGAAGCTGTACTGCAGGTCCCTCTCTCTCTCTCTCTCCCCCCTCCCCTTTCTCCCTCGATTTTTCTCTGTCTCTATTTGATAAATAAATAAAAATATTTTAATTTTTTAATATTCATTTCCTTTTGTTGCCCTTGTTGTTTTATTGTTGTAGTTATTGTTGTCATTATTGATGTCCTTGTCGTTGTTGGATAGGACAGAGAGAAATGGAGAGAGGAGGGGAAGACAGAGAGGGGGAGAGAAAGATAGACACCTACAGACCTGCTTCACTGCTTGTGAAGTGACTCCTCTGCAAGTGAGGAGCTGGGGGCTCAAACCAGTATCCTTACACTGGTCCTTGTGCTTTGCACCACGTGTGTTTAACCCACTGTGCTACCGCCCGACTCCCATAAATAAAATATTTTTAAAAGGATAAACTCATCCCGATGGATTCATACAGCACCATCAATGAATGGATGTAACTTTATGCACTGATATGCAAATTGTCATAATCATTAGAAACCTAAGGAAATAATGGTTTCAGAAGCCAATATAGTGGTTACCCCTGGCCAGGGTAGGGGTGTGAGAGGAGGGTTTAGAGGGTGGGGTTGCTCCTGGCCTGGGGACTAGGTATGCCTTTATTTGTAATGCATCTCTTATAATCGGAAAAAAATGTAAAGGAAAGAAGATGTGCCTCTAGGTGTCTATTAAAAACCAAGCCAGGACTGTAAACCATTTAATCCCCCAATAAAAAGCAAACACAAAAGCAGTCCAGGACTCTGGGTCTCAGTAGCTCCATGTTGCTGGCTCTTCCTGTGCGTAGAGCCACAGCTCACCCAGAACCCCACTGCCATGCTACCTGGAGCTGGGACATCATTGTCCACTGGACTGACCACATCTTTGTTCTCAGCACAGACCTTGAAGCTGGATTCCTAGGGACATTTTTGGAGCTAGGCCCTGTCTTTGGAGAATCACAGGGTACAAGCAAGAGTTTACTAGGAACTGGCATTTCTCCCAAGGCAGGGTGGGATGGGGGAGGTGACAGCCTCACCTCCTTGTGGCTACTCCCTGAGACCTAGATCACATAAAATTCCAGCAAGACTTGTGACTAAAGTGGTAAGCCCAGGGCTTCTGACAAACACCTGCCTCCTACCTCACTCCCTCACCTGCATACAAGCTGTAGCATATGCCTGGCCTTCTTGATTTAACCAAGGGAAGTGATGACAGGTACTGGAGTCCTAAGTGATGTTACGGCTCAGAACCTGTGCTGGGTCTTGGTCCCTGTCTGAGCATGGAAGCAGGGGTACCCTGAGACCTCCTTCCTGAAGCTCTAGCAATTGTGAGCCCAGTTCTTCTGACCTTCACCTTTCCTTCCTTTTGTCTTAAAGTTGCTGGCCGGCTTGTGAGTTTATCACTGCCTCATAGGGGTCAGTATTCTAGAGACAGTAGTTGCTATTGTTGTTTGCAGAACTGAGACCTCATGCATGCTCAGTTTCATAGCTTCAGACCATTTCCTACTCAGAGAGACAGAGAGAGTAGAGAGATGAAGTGATACCATAACACCACAACCTCCTCTGGTAGCATAGCCCCCGCCCCCCAGGTCATCCCGGAGCACCTCCCTGTAGTGAGTGCATGGCAAGGGATGCGCCCTACCTACAGAGCTATCTCTCTGAGCCCCTCTCCCCTGGGATAGTGAACAACCCAGCCTAACATCTTAAATTCGGTCAGAGTAGTATAGTCTTCAAGCCCTGGTTTGGAATCTTTTCATGTTGTATAAATGAAAACCAGATCACCATGAGTTTAAACAGTATTGGCCAGAACTTACTTTTTTTTTTTTTATTAGCCATTCAGTATTGATTTATAAAATTACATGTCAACAGGGGTATAATTCCATACCATTCTCACCCCCAGAGTTCTGAATGTCAAATCCCTCCATTGCAAACCACCACGGTTCTCCTAAGGTTGATGATATGGGTTCACTGTTATTTCTACAACTACCTGTCTACATTTGTACATAATTGTCCCCTTTTCCTTCCAGGTCTCGTCCTCTCTTCCCCTCCAAGCCACACACAGCTCTGTTACTACATCCAAATATCTGTCCCCTTTTTGTCCTCTCTCTCTCTTTTTCTCTTACCTGATGGAACAGGAGTTCAGAGCCCTCATATCCTTTTCCTCCTATCACTTCTCCCCCACTGGGAATATGGATCAGAGTTGTTTTTGGGGTGCAGAAGGTAGGAGTTCTGGCTTCTGTAATGGCTTCTCCATTGGAATTTGGCATTGGCAGGTCAGTCCATACCCCCAGCCTGTTTCTGTCTTTCCCTAGTGGAACTTATATATATATTTTAAATTATCTTTATTTATTGGATAGAGACAGAAATCAAAAGGGAAGGGGAGTATAGAGAGATAGAGAGACAGAGAGACACCTGCAGCATTACTTCACCACTTGTGAAGCTTTCCGTCTGCAGTTGGGGACTGGGGACTGGAACCTGGATCCTTGCGCATTGTAACATGTACACTCAACCAGGTGCGCCACCACCAGCCCCGAACTTGTATTTTCTATAAATCTAGGACTACAATAAAAATGTAGTCCCTTTAGTTGCCTGGCCTTCTCAAAAGAAATCTCTGAAAACATTTATTTATTTATTATTTTTTACCAGAGTACTGCTCAGCTCTGGCTTATGGTGCTACAGGCAATTGAACCTGGGACTTTGAGGTGTGAGAGTCTTTTTGCACAACCATTATGCTATACCCACACACCCCCACACCTCTGAAAGCTTTTAAATTCTATTTGGCACTGAGTTTTGCTTACCTTCAGAGTGTTTAATTATCAATGAGAAAGAGGAGAACTCTGCAGTAGGGTGACTAGCCCAGGTTCCCAGATGTAGGCCTTGGAAATTCAAGATCAAAAATGGAATATGCTATAAATGCTCCATCCCTTCTTCCATTCCTTCCCTATCTGTAATGTGTCTCTTCCCTTCTCTTCTCTTCTCTTCTCTTCTCTTCTCTTCTCTTCTCTTCTCTTCTCTTCTCTTCTCTTCTCTTCTCTTCTCCTCTCCTCTCCTCTCCTCTCCTCTCCTCTCCTCCCCTCCCCTCCCCTCTCCCCTTCCCTCCCTTCCCCTCTCCCCTTCCCTCCCCTCCCCTCCCCTCCTCTCCTCTCCTCTCCTTTTGTCTCCTCCCCCCCCCCTCCAGAGCACTGCTCAGCTCTTACTTATGATCATGGACGGGGGAATTGAATCTGGGGCTTTGGAGTCTCAGGCATGAGGATCTCTTTCCATAACCATGATGCTATCTTCCCCACCCTAGCTGCAATGTTTCTAGAGGTCTCCAGCAATTAAATCTGTAAGCAGCTCCCCTGCAGGAACCTGCACCTTGCCATCTCTGCCAGGGCTGGAAAGGTGTCAGAGCATGATAGGGAAGATAGGGAATGGAGGATGTGTGTTCCATCTTCCACAGGAAATCTAGAGTTTCCAAAAATCAAGTTTTACTGGAGCCAGGGGGTGATAGCATTTGGTTGAGCATACACATTATAGTGCACAGGGACCCAAGTTCAAGCCCCCATTCCTCACCAGTAAGTGGGGGGGAGGTTCATGAGAGGTGAAGCTGTGCTGCAGGCATCTCTCTTTCTTCCTCCCTCTGCCCTCTCATTTTCTCTCTGTCTCTATCCAAAATAAACAAACAAAAAATAATTGAAAAAAAAAATCAAGTGTTACTTGTCTGCCACTTGGGACCTTGTGCAATGTCTGTTTACTCCCGGGGAGTTAAGTGAGAGAACAAGTACGGGGAGGGTGGTGGTGAAGGAGGGGAACTGTTCCCCAGTACAAACAGAGATGTGCCTGGGAGCAAGTCATTTGGAGAACAGGGGGTGCAGCCCCCCCCCCCCCATCTAGAATTTCCACTCCCTAGAGCATCTGAAAAGCTGGTAGTCAGGCCCCTCCCCCCACACATACACACACCACCACCATCACCTACTCTGGGTGAGCTGGGCACATTTTAGCTGGAAATTCACTGGGCAGAAATAAATCTGCATCTTCTCAGCTGTGCTGCTTATTTGACAGTTTCTGCATTTCAGAAGGACACGTGTGAAGTCATTTTTATGGCTGTTTTCCCTCTATTGTGTAGAGTGAATGTCAGGCTGCTAGAGGGCTAGGGAAGAGAAAGTATTTCTCACTGTCCATTTGATACATTGCTTTTTTGTTTTCACATTTTTCCCCCTTTTTAAATGCACACCAGACTGCCTGTGTTTTCTGGGAAATGATGTCTGGATTGAGGAATGTCAGGATAGTGAGAGAGAGAGAGAGAGACCTGTTATTCTGGGGTCACCGCTAAGCTCCTATAGAGTGACCTTCCTTTGACCTTCCTCATGTGAAAATTGGAGAGCAGGGAAGAGTGAAGTGTTCTCCTTTCCATGGACCCTTTCTTTGCCTTTCTGTCAAAGTGGGGAGCCACTGACCCATCCTTGCTGGGGGTATGTTTAGTTGGGATTTGTGACTGAAAGGAGAGACAGAGCTTGTGCTTTCTCTATAAATACAATGGTCTCTGTAAACAGAGGACTGTATTTTGTAAATACTCTTAAGCCCAGGACTCTGTTGTAGATTGGCTTCTTTTGGATGCATTTGAAAAATAAGAAAAACCAGTGGCCTCTCCTTATGTGCATGCAACATAGATTACAAGGATGCATATGCAGACAAAGCATGAAAAAAATAACGCTCAGACTGTACCCAGAAGCTTGGAGTAAAGTCCAGCCTTTCACAAATGACCCATGTGACATTTTGGAGTCCAGTTGACACTCTGTTATTCATCTGCTAACAGAATAAACATATTGAATATACAGAATTGTGCAAAACTCAGAAAAAAATAATACACCTAAAAGTATCTGGTGTCAAAAGGATTCTTACTAACAAGTGTGCTCTCACTCCCTCCCTTAATCCTTGCTACTCTTTCTTGTACTTTCCTTTTCCAGATGATTTGTTCTTCTGAACACCTCCCATTTACTCCATGCCCCCCTCCAGGATTAAAGTATAGGGGGATTAAAATGCAAGCTACCTAGTTAAATTGGACTTTAGACAAACAACAAGTAATTGTTTTGTGTACCAATTTATTAAATTGCTTTAAAAAAATTAGGACTCTATGTCCCATTGTATCAGGACATAGTTATGCAAAACCTTTATTTTTTTATTTATCATATATCTTAAATTTAACTAGGTGGCCTTGTTTTCTTTCATGTACTTTGTTAAATATGACAAAGCTACCTCTCTCTCTCCCAGGACTAAAAACCTTTCCTATTTAGCAGACTTCTATTTATCTAACTTCTCTTTGGATCCTTGAGAAAGGAACTGGAACTGGAGCTAAGGGGAAAGGGGTGAGAGGGTGGGGACACAGTCCTTAGAGTCTCTGTGAGGCTGGAAGCCTAAATTCACCACTCTGTAGGTCTGTGGCCTGGGGTTTTAGGGCTGCCATGGCTGAGCTAGAAGGGGTAGGGCAGGAGGGGCGGGGGTGGGGGGGTGGGGGGGGCTTTTGTATTGAGTGGCTGGGGCCTTAGGCCCTGGTTATGGTCACTGGTTTCCAGAGCTGGCCACCTGAGGAGCCTCTGAATGGGAGTTTTGTTGGTGGGGCCCTCCCACTTCCGGTTCTTTCTCCACTGTCTCCACAGGCCTGCTGTGTGCTGGTATGGTCCCAGACCCACCATGAGGTGGAAGCAGCAGGCGAATCCTGTCAGCTGCTGATAGAGGACACTGGGCAGGAATTTGCTTTTGTGCTAAGTAGCTGGATGGTGTCCACTCTGCCACTTTTTTTTTTAAATCCCGTGGGACATTATACCAACCAACAGCACTTGTGGGATGGAGAGGGCCAACTTCTCTGTCTTATCCCACTGCTGGGACTGGCAAATTCTCTCTGGGGAGTTGGGGGCTAAGGGAGGACTCAGCCTTCTGGTTCTAACAGGAGACTGGACTGAAGCTGGCTCTGCCCCCTAGTAGATGTGTGACCTTGGCTGTGTCCTGTGATGTCACTGCACTTCAGTTTCTTTAGCTGAAAAGGGGAGGTGCCAGCCCTGAGTGACACTGTGCAATGGGGCTGCTTGGGGGGGGGGGGGTTAATCAATATGGAGGTTGCTGTAATTGTACATGGAGCAGCACCGTGTGGTGGTGCTGGCAACTTTTTCCAGTCCCAGCGTGGCCACTTAGTAGTTCTGGGAATCCAGGCTCTTGACCTCTTCACCAGTGAATTTCCTTTTCTGTTTGCCCAAGGTTGGGGCCACTGATAACTTAATTAGTGCTCTTTTGTTTTGGCTTGTCAGCATCTGAACCCTTTACTAGTTTTCAAGAATTCTTTGTCTGTATATAGGCCCTTCTGCACATCCATGGAACACCTGTGAAAAACAAAAAACAAACAAAAGGGAGTTGGGCGGTTGCGCAGCGGGTTAAGCGCATGAGGCACAAAGCTCAGGGACTGGCGTAAGGATCCCGGTTCGAGCCCCCGGCTTTCCACCTGTAAGGGAGTCGCTTCACAAGCGGTGAAGCAAGAAAGATAGAACAGGTGTTTATCTTTCTCTCTCCCCTCTCTGTCTTCTGCTTCTCTCTTCATTTCTCTCAGTCCTAGCCAACAACAACGACATCAATAATAACTATAACAATAAAAAACAAGGGCAACAAAAGGGAATAAATAAATATAAAAAATAAAAAAAACAAACAAAATAGCTGGCTGCTGCTTTATTTCCGGACCTCTTTGCAGCAGTCTGGTGGTGTCCTGTACCTCTCCTCCTCCGAAGAAACCATTATCACAGGTTTAGTATCTACATAGGCCAGTTTTCATATTTTCACTATCTACTCTAGCCAATATAATAAGGTTTTTTGCAAAATAGGCACTAGTGGCATTCCAGGGAGAAAATTCCTCTGCTGTATGGAGGGATATAGCATGCCTCCTTTTGGTACCAGCATTCAAGGGTGACAGGTACGCACTAGAAGGCTGCCTTCTGGGCACTGCAGAGGAGGAAGGGGGTGCTGAGGCTGAGCAATGCCTGTGCAGACACCCTACTCCTCTTTCTCCTTGGGAACTTGAAGGTCTCTCCAGGCCTTCATGGCCTATTTGCATCCCTGTCACCTCTGACCTCTCTGCCTATTCTGTAATCCAGCCCAGGATTCCAATCCAGATCACCAACATAATTTCTAGTCCATGAGATTTTTATGTCATTTTGAACCCTGTTAGATCCTTTACCCATGCTGTGCCCCTCAAAAAAAAGTTAATTAGTGGCTGAGGTGGTGGCATAGGAATAGAGACCTCAGATTTGCAAGCCTAAGGTTCCAGGTTCAGTCTCCAGAACTGTAAATGCCAGATGTTCTGGTTCATTCTCTCTCTCTCTCTCTCTCTCTCTCTCTCTTTCTCTCTCACTAATAAACCAACAAATCTTTGAAAAATAAATTTATGTAAGAGAAATTATTAAAAAGTAATACAGTTTTATTTAAAAAATACTGCATTGTCTTCCAGAAATTTTCTATAAATTTACCAACTTGTGTGTATGTGAATATGTAAATAGACTTATGTTTTATATATACTGGTGGCACTTTTTTTTTTCTTTCACCAGAGCTCTGCCCATCTCTGGTGGTGACAGAGACTGAACCTGGGACCTTGGAACCTCATCCATAAAAGTCGTTTTGCATAACCATTATACTGTCTTTCTGGTCTTTTTGTTGTTGTTTTCTAAACAGTATGTCTTGTATTTAACTCAGTATATTCTTTATTAAACATTGCTAGTCTCCCGGTAGAATTTGTTTTTACAATTTACCGTGGAACATTTCTAGCATAAGTGTATGGGTGTTTCAAGATTAGAATACTCATGGAGCTCAATAATTGTTATCCCTTAACCCACCATGTTTCATTTCTCCCCACTAACCCCTTCCACTGTTTTGATATAATTGCCAGACAGCATGCCATGTTGTCTCCAGCTGTCAATTTATGATTAAGAAAATGTCGTATTTTATTATTGAGTTTGGATTTGAGGATGGTTGTTGAACTCACAGTGCCATTTTGTCTCCAAGTTCCTCAGTCTAAAACCAGCTTTTCTAAAGGAGAAAAACAGACTTAGCTATAATATCTCAACAGCCAGCCTTTCCATCTCTCCCCAGATCATCTTATGTTAGGTTGTTAAAGTAACAGGCATGTCTGCAAGGCTTTATGGCTGGTTTAAATTCAGATCCATTGTCCACTAGGCTTGTAGCTGAGCTTTCTAAGTAGCTGCTACCACCACCATCTTTTCAGGATGAGTGGCTGTTGGACTTAAAAAATGAAAGGTAGAAGATTTTCCCTGTTGACACCTGAGGATGAATTTCTTAGTTCCTGTGTGTGTGTGTGTGTGTGTGTGTGTGTGTGTAAGTTAACCAAGATTTAACCTATCTGCTTCTATTAGAGTTAAATTTGAGAAAAAGAAAGCAAGACCTTTTAAAATAGAGACTGGTCAGGAAGCCCTTTGCATCTTTATTCTCTGGGAGACAACAGCCAGAGCTCTACAGTTCTGTACAATTCATGTAACCTGGACCAGGTTGCAGCCCTGACAGGAATTACTAAGAAAAGGAGAGAGACATGCTTGTCTTATAATAGAAATGAAAGTCTCCATTATGAGATTGTTATTATTTAATAGCATAATGGGGAGAATGTATTTTAAATTTTTTTTATTTTTTATATTTATTTTCCCTTTTGTTGCCCTTGTTGTTTTTCATTGTTGTAATTATTATTGTTGTTGTATTGATGTCATCATTGTTAGGACAGAGAGAAATGAAGAGAGAAGGGGAAGATAAGATAAGGGGGAGAGAAAGACACCTGCAGACCTGCTTCACCACCTGTGAAGCACTCCCCTGCAGGTGGGGAGCCAGGGGCTTGAACCAGGATCCTTACGCTGGTCCTTGTGCTTTGTGCCTCGTGCGCTTAACCTGCTATGCTACCACCTGACTCCCGGGAGAATGTATTTTAAAAGGAAAAGGTTGTATTCAGAAGACCCCAAGTAAAACTGTGTTACTACAAAGGTATTTTGTTATTATTGTTGATTTAATAATGATTGACAAGACTGTAGGATAAGAGGGGTACAGTTCCCACCACCAGAGTTCTACATCCCATCCCCTCCATTGGAAGTTTTCTTAATCTTTATCCCCCTGGGAATATGGACCCAGTATCATTATGGGGTGCAGAAAGTGGAATGTCTGACTTCTGTAATTGCTTCTCAGCTGGACATGAGTATTGGTAGGCCTATCCATACTCCCAGCCTGTTTCTATATTTTCCTAGTGGGGCAGGGCTCTGGAAAGGTGGGGTGCCAGGACACATGGGTGAGGTCACCTGCCTAGGGAAGTCAGGTTAGTGTTGTATGCTTTACATTGGGTTGTTCTAGATCTCCCCCGCCAAGAGAATTGGATCAGTCCAGTTAGTTTTCGCGGGCCCGCTTGGCCCCGCCCCTGGGAACCCCGAGAGAGGGTTGCAGAGTTCCAGGGTTCCTGAGTTCAAGTTCGAGAGTTGCAGAGTTCGAGAGTTCCGGAGTTGGGGAGGGTTCCTGAGTTCCAGAGTAAGAGAGAGTGCTTGCGCCGCCGCAAAGAGACAGCAGAGTTCTGTTTGGTCATTAGTTTGGTTTAGTTTATGAATCATTTTTCCTGAATAAAGAAATACAGCTTCCCTGCCCATCCGTATGTCTCTGGTCGTCTCTGTTACCCACCCGTGAAGCAAGCCCGGCGAGCTGGAGCCTCCGAATTTTAACAACAGGTTAGTGTCATGGTAGCATCTGCAACTTGGTGGCTGAAAAACATTAAGATATAAAACAGAACAAATTATTTAATAATTAGGAACCTGTAGGTAAAGTATTTGTTTTCTATCTGATGAGTTCACCCAGTGGATGAGCTATGAACACCGCAATTCCCTTTGGAAGCCATGGGAAGCAAAGACGCTTCCCTTTGAGTATTCTGGTTAAGAGCTGAGATCCTAGGTGAACATGTGAAGGGCTTCCTGATTCTGAAAACCCAACTCATTTCAGTTCTTTTCGCTTCCTGTACACTATGGGTTCTTGGTACTACTGAATCAATAGAAGAAAGACCTAGCCCCTTGACCTCAGCACGGTGTCTACTGAAAGGAATAAATAAGAAAGTGTGTGAGTGTGTTTGTTTGAGGGGTGGAGGCTAGGATCAGGTAGCATGTTCTCTTCATGCTATACAGAAGGAGTTCTAGGCACATACTAGATGTTTGTTAAACACATGAAGGAGCAAGTGTGTAACCAGAGAATGGTTCCTTAGCAATGCCTTGGTGAATTTTTTTAGGTGTCCTTTTAAGTATTCTTTAAGGATCCCGAAGATGGGTCCATAGTCCCATGACTGGTCTTCTTAGAGAAATAAAAGAATCTATTGGAAACACTGTTCATCTCAGTTTTTATTTGGCTCCTCGTGTATCTGAATTGAAGAGTTAAGTGGACTAGAGGTAAGGTGCTCATTTCAAGTTCCAAGTCCAGTGCGAAAGCCTAATTTTTCTGCAGGAACCAGTTCTCTTCCTAACCTGCAGGTAGAGGACTGGGAACTGAATAGCTACTTCACCTAGCCACTGGCAGAAATGTGGTCATATTGCTGAAATACGTGCCTGGAGTGGTCATGGAGCCGTATTGAAGTCTGACTGCATATAACATGAGGAGATTATAATATGAATGAGATAAACCAGATAAAAATTAGAGTGGACACAAATGTTGAAGCTGCTGACGCCAAGTCAGTGCTGATGTTCAGAGGTTTCTCTTGGATAAGCCACAAGGACAATTTGCTGCAGGAACTGCAGACTTCACTGCATGGCTCATGCTGACCTCAAACGACATAGTCCTTTCTTCCTCCAGCAACTGATTGGGCTGGTTCAGAAAGCAACAGGACAAAGGCCAGACTACAAAGTGCATTTGTGTTGAGAACCCAGTGCATGTCTCCCCTGGGGAGGACTGTCTCAGTTTTGCTAAAGACATAGACAACATTACCTCCCTGAGTGATGGTAGGCAGGCTGGGTCCTGTAGTTCACTGACATACAGGTATGTGGGCACTGTCTTTCTATCCTCCTGACCTCATATAAATACAATTTCTGTATATTCAAATCCACACCCACATCATCCTCAGTTTAACATTGCCTTCATAATTCCAAGAAGTGTGTGTCATGCTGAGGGAAAACTCTGATGGGAGAGTGGTGGGATTTGCTGTGTAGGTGTAGCCCCAAGAAAGTTCACTCAGGCTTGTTGTAAGTATTGGCTTATGATGCGTAGCAAGAACCTAGATCCTGTCTTACAGACATTTGCAACCTAATTGGCTGAGTCACAACGAGGCTGATGCACTCAGGAGGACAGTCTTTTCTTGCATTATGATGACTTGTTTCTTTAGCCAGAGGGACACCTCCCTCAGAGAACCTCATTTGCAACCTAGATGGGGAAAAAAAAGTACTCCTCTCTATATAAGCATCTTTCTGGGAAAACCAAGCAAAATTGAATCACAGTGGCATATGTACAAGAGGGACACTGTAATAAACAGCAGAGACTGAGTTAAGTATGACTGGCTCCACGTGAGAGGAATTTCAGTATGGCTCCATGGCTACTTCAGGTACATATTTCAGCCATGTGACTGCGTTTCTGCAGATGGCTAAGTGAAATCGCTATTCAGTTCCCAGTCCTCTGCCTGCCAGTTAGAAAGAGAATTGGTTATTGCAGAAAGATCAGACTTTCACACTGGACTTGAATTTGAAATGAACACCTTACCTCCTACTCCTGCATTGGGTCACTTCTCTAAGTGAGTTATTTACTGTTGATCAAAGAGAATTCCTATAATTTCCTTTTGGGAGTTACAAATATCTCCAACCTCAAGGAGCCCTTAGAAACACTTTGATTTAGGGCCCCAACTTTCCCAGGGGTCCCTGTCTTTGATATTTTTTTACTCGGGGCTTGTCAAAGGAGAAGCTTACTTAAGCAACAGAATTGTTTGATGTATTAGGGTTTTCCTGAGCATGTGCTACACCTCTTCCTGGGTAGAGGAGTACTTGTCTTTTGACTAGACGATCCTGGTTGCTTTTCAGATGTGAAGTTGAAGGCATGAGGCCTCATTACCATCAGTTACTGTGGAATGAGATGCCAGTGCTTTTTGCTGCTTCTCTAGATCCACTTAATTCTCCTTGACTCTGTAAGGAAATGCTGCCTCTCTTAATAAAATGAGGCTCAGGGTATGTAGCAAGTATAAGAAAGGGGAACTCTTCCCTAACTGCTAGGATCATCTTGTCTTGATCATGGGCTTGGAACTAGAAAGAAAGCAATAAAAATCTTAACACTTGATTTGACTTTGAAGGAGATTTTTTATATTCACTTTAGGATACTGTAATTGTGGTATGTTGGTATTCAGCTTTCAGAGAACCTGGAAGGTACTGTCTGATCATGATACAGACAAAAGATTTAGAAGGAATGCATGTTGCTTCCTGCCAGGGAGGCAGCAGAGTTGGGAAGAGGACTCTGTGATCTTGGTCCTGCAGGGAACCTTTCTATTCGCATATCACATATCAAAGGGTAAGCATTTCATACAGATGATCAAGCAGTATACTTTCTTTCTAGAGGAGTAGAGAGAGACCTGGAGGTCTTGTTGGGGCTGAGGACACTGAAATAGTCATCCAGGGCCTGAGAGAGCTCTATGATGAAGCCAGATACCTGGGTTGCCTGTGATTAGCTGTGGGTACAGGTAGGTGTGCAGTGCTTACCTGTTCAGAGAAGATCAGAGGATTCCCAGCCTCCAGTCTGCACACCATGTTATATTTGGATCAGGTGGGAAAAGGGGGTAGTTTTGTAAAATAATAATAATAATAATAACTAAGGTGAGAATATCCAGTTGGGCTCTCTAAAGACCAAGGGCTCATCCTGTGACTGTTTCAGACTGTAATGTGTACAAGAAGAAGCATCTATAATTCAGAAACTCAGAATGTAGCCTGGAGCAGTTTAATTTGAGGTAAATGCTTCCAGGAAGTAATCCAAGATTTTAAAGATTTAGAAAGGAATGGTGAAAGGAAAGCAATTATTGAAAACCTACTTCTACTTTTTTTTTTTGCCTCCAGAGTTATCGCTGGGGATCAGTGCCTGCACTACAAATACACTGCTCCTGCAGGCTATTTTTTTCCCCAATTTGTTGCCCTTGTTATTGTTGCCATTGGTGTTGTTGGATAGGACAGAGAGAAATCGAGAGAGGAGGGGAGACAGAGAAGGAGAGAGAAAGATAGACACCTGTAGACCTGCTTCACCGATTGTGAAGTGACCCCCCTGTATGTGGGGAGCTGGGGGCTCAAACTGGGATTCTGATGCCCGTCCTTGCGCTTTGTGCCATGTGCACTTAACCAGCTTTGCTACTGCCCGACCCCCTCTACCCTGGTTTTTGACATGCATGTCTCAGTTCTTGTGTGTTTTGTATAAGTTTGAGCTGGTATATGTCTAAGCAAGATGAAGTTATATCTTCTAGATTGTGAGGTCAGATCTTCTGCTTTATATTCTTTTCAAGTGATGCCAACTGGACTTCCCTGGGCAGACGACCCCACCAATGTGTCCTGGAGCCACACTTCCCCAGAGCCCTGCCCCACTAGGGAAAGAGAGAGGCAGGCTGGGAGTATGGATCGACCTGCCAATATCCATGTTCAGCGGGGAAGCAATTACAGAAGCCAGACCTTCCACCTTCTGCACCCCATAATGATCCTGGGTCCATACTCCTAGAGGGATAAAGAATAGGAAAGTCATCAGGGGAGGGGATGTGATATGGAGTTCTGGTGGTGGGAATTGTGTGGAGTTGTACCCCTCTTATCCTACGGTTTTTGTTAGTGTTTCCATTTAATAAATAAATTTTTAAAAATCTGTGTTGTTAATGTAAAAGCTCCTGATGTGGAAATCTTGACAATTAAGCAGTTGATTTGCTGACCAAACAAAGCACCATATTGCACCAGATTTTGCTCATGAACTGTTAAATGGAGACTTCTGAGTTCTTTCTTTTTTAATTTTTTTTTCTAACTAGGCTTATTGCTGAGACTCTGTGCCTACATGATGGTTCCACCAAATCCAGTGATATCTTTTTCCTGATAGAGACAGAAATAGAGGAGAGAGAAATCTTCAGCACTGCTTCATCACTTATGAGCCCCCCTCCCTCGTTCCCGTTTCCCCCAGGAGGTGGGAAACTGCAGTTTTGAGCCCAGATCTTCGTGCAGGGTGACATTTTCACTCTACCAGGGCCACCACTTTCTGAACCACCACCACCTGCCCACAAATAGTTGATTTCTATTGCCAGTTTAATGTTCCATCATGTGACAGCAAATTTTCTTACTTGGAGAAAGTTGGAAGGGTCCCTGTTTTGCTGTGTGTGCTATCCCAGCCTGCACGGCACTGCAGGGAACTTTATACTTCTCTCTCTCTCTCTCTGTATCTGAAAAAGTCAAAAGAATGATGAAACCCTGGAGATGAAAAAAATTCTTCTTTACTTTTTAAATTAACCTCAGTCTTACCTAATAACATCATGTCAAGTCCAAGCATAATTCTCATTCAGAAATGTAATTTCGGAAGAAAATTAAAAGGTTCTTAGTCTTACCGTTTATCAGAACTGGCAGGTACTTTAACTTTATGTATATAAGAGTATCTCTAAACTACTTTTAGATTTATTTTCTAGTAATTATTTATTATTTATTCCCTTTTGTTGCTTTTCTTGCTTTTGATTGTTGTTGTTACTGATGCCATTTGTTGTTGGATAGGACAGAGAGAAATGGAGAGGGGGTGAAGACAGAGAGAGGGAGAGAAAGACAGACACCTGCAGACCTGCTTTACCTCCTGTGAAGCGACTCCCCGGCAGGTGGGGAGCCAGGGGCTCAAACTGGGATCCTTATGCCGGTCGTTGCACTTTTCGCCACCTGTGCTTAACCCGCTGCGCTACACCCGACTCCCATCTCTAAACTACTATGAGTGTTTGAGGATGCTTTGGGAATATTGAAGGACTCAGCAGGCAAAAAGGGAGGGAGAGCAATTCAGAAGGGAAGAGGGAAAGGAGAGAGACCTGAGAGACAGGATGCAGTTGTACCTTTGCTGCTTCTCATTTTCCCACCTGTCCGTCCTGTGGGGCCTCATGAATGAACAAGTCTGAGGTCCTGCAGGGGCCCCAGCACATATAGACACCAACCTCCAAACTTCACTGCTCTCCCCTCTGTAAATGTTTAATGCATGTGACCTCCATGTCACAATGCAGGCAGAGAGGGGATATTGGCAAACTCTCTGCCTGGTGATTCTGGCATGCTGGAGTTGAGGCCTTCTTTCTATCCCTGGGTCTAGAGATCACCAGCCTAAGTTTTTGTGGGTTGTCAGCCAAGGGCTGGGGGATGAAATGATCTCCTATGAGCAGCATGCAACACTGGCACAGGAGTGCCTGGTGAAAGTTGTGTGCCATTCCCTTTATCCCTGTCTGACACAGTCTGTGTCCCCTTAGTACTGGTCATTTATGGACAATGTTCCCAGAGCATGGAGAGGTAGCTACAGAGCATGAGATGTGCAGGAAAAGGCCACACACTATCTTATGTGAAGCTGGCCCTTCTTTACATAGGCTTTGAGGTAATAGTCTACTGGCCTGCCCTTGTCGTGGTGAAATGCATGCCTTTGCTTTGGTATTCCATGGTGCAGAAGGGCTGTGAAGAAAGCCCTAGGACAGAGAGATTCAGAGACTAGCCAGGTGGGAGCCAGCCTCACAGCCACCTGTATTTTGTGGATTATACACTGAAAACAGCTTGCGGCAATCTGCAGTCAAGGATTTTTGAAGCACCAGCATTTTAAAGCATTTTCATTTCTACTTATAATGTGCTCGTCCCTGTTTTCTATTTTACCTCCAGGCCCTAGGAGGAAGCATCACACTTCACTTTCTGTCTTACTACACTTTCTCGCCCCTCGGTACCCCTTATCTGCTCCCACATGAAGAAATCGGCTGATGAGAGCACGTTCTACAGCACGTAGGCACCATGGTGTGATGTGCAGCTGCAGGGGGAGCCCAGGGCTGAGCCTCTCATGACTTTGACCACGTTCCTGTCCAACCACCTCCTCCTGGGATGTGTTCCTTGTACGCACTTCTTAGGTTTTTTTTTTAAATATATTTTATTTTTTTTTAGAGGGATTCAGAGAGAGAGAGAGAGAGGAGAGAGAGAGAGAAACATCAGAGGACTGCTCAGCTCTGGCTTATGATAGTGCTGGTGATTGAACCTGGGACTTTGGAACCTCAAGCATGAGAGTCTGTTTTGTGTAACCATTATGCTATCTCCCAACTTCTCAATTTTGAAAAATGGAATTTTGACCTGTGATTCAAGTTTTACTGCTCCTTACCATGTCTTTTGTAGATGCAAAGACTAACTCGCTTACTTCTTTCTTGATGCTTCATCCTTTTTTGTCCAGACCTGAAGTGTCATGTCCTTCGGACAGATGTGCTATTATCAGCAGTTCAGGAGTGTGTTGGGAGCTATGAGCTTCTCACTTTGACTTGGTGACTCCTGGCAATGGTTCTGACTGTACTCTTGATTGATTCATCCTTTGAACACTAAGTAATGTCCATCCCTATCTTTTTAAATTTTATTTATTTTAAGGTCTATCATGTCAGATATGAACATAACTGTTCCTGCCCCTTTTTTGCAGTCCAGTGGCTTGTATGGTAGTTTTCCATCCTTTCACTTTAAATTTGTGTTTGTCTTGTTGAGTTAGGTGGGTTTCCTGTAGACATCTTCCTACTCTGTGCCTTTTAATAGGTGAATTCGGGCCATTGACATTTATTGATATTATAGATTGAAGATAATTTTAATGCCATTCTTGTAGATTCCTAGGGTGCTCTGATATATGGCATGACTATAGTGATCTGATTGTTTATAGGAGACCTTTCAGAACTTCTTTCAGGGCAGGCTTGGTGATAGTTGATTCCTTTAACTGTTGCTTGTCTGAGAAGGTTTTTATGTCTCCATCTAGTCTGAATGATAGTATAGCAGGATACCGTAGCCTTGGTTGAAAGCCTTTCTCATTGAGCACTCAATAGATATCTTGCCATTCTCTCTGGCCTTTAGTGTTTGTGTGGAGAAGTCTGCTGCTAATCTTATGGGTTTTCCTCTGTAGGTGACTCTTTTGTTTTTCTCTTGCAGCCTTCAGGATCCTTTCTTTATCCTTATTCCTTTCCATTTTAAATATGATGTGTCTTAGTGTCTTTAAGTCTGGGCTAACTCTGTTTGGGACCCTCTGGGCTTCTTGAACCTTTATGCCTTTTATGTTGTCTAGACTAGAGAAGTTCTCAGCTATTATGTCCTGAAGAATGTTTTCTTCTCCTTCCTCTCTTTCTTCCTCTGGTAGGCCTATAATGCATATATTATTTCTTGTGAAGTCATCCCATATGTCTCTGTTGTTGTTTTCAGTATCTCTTAATCTCTTTTTGAGATCTCTTACTTCTTTCTTAGTTTTCTCTGATTTGTCCTCAATCTTGTTTTGTTTTCTGCCTCATTTATTCTACTCTCTCTCTCCTCTGTTGTTTTCTGTAGCTCAGCTAGTTTGTTACCCTGTTCTGATACTGTATTAGCTTGTTCAGCTAGTTGTGCTCTGAGCTCAGCTATTTCAGCTTTCAGCTCTTTAATTACCTTGAGATAGTTAGTGCTTTCTTTCAGTGACTCATTTGTTGTTTCTGCATTTCTGATGAAAATTCTTTCAAACTCTTTCCTCACTCCTATGACTAATTCCTTAGCTAGCATTTGGATGTTGATCTCATTTTCCTGTGTTTCTACCTTTGGGTAGCTTTTAGCTGGACTTTTGTCCTGGTTCATTTCTCTGATGTTTCTCCTTGGTTTAATTGTTATTACCGTGTGTTATGAGGTCCTATTCTCAGTACTTTTCAGTGCACTGATCACTCTTGCCTGGATTGACTTGTGTCTATGTAAGGCACTTAAACAGTTCACAGCTGTGGAAATAACAGTAGTTTCCATGTTATCTCAATCCCTGAGTTGAAGGACAGTGGCTGTTAAAGTTTCTTTTGTTCTTTTTCTTCCCTGTGGGCTATTGGAGCCTGAAGGCTTTTTATCTATAAGTACGTTTTTTTAGCTTAATCACTCACTCCTGACCAAGAGATAAAGGAGGGTAGGGGAGAGATACCACAGTGATTATGTAAAGAGACTCCTACACCCCAAGGATCCAAAGCTCTGGACTCAATTTAGATACTCTGCCTAGCTGGGCAATACTGCTGCGCCATATGATTTTCTAAACAAGTCCCATTTATAGTCTGTAGGTTCTGTGGCAATTATTCACCATGTTCTCATCAAGAGCCTCCCCCACTAGACCACCTAGATGTAGATCTTTTCCTGAGTTTCCTGGACAGTTTTCTTCCCTGCCGCCCCCCCCCCCCACCCATGTCAGCACAGGGCTTCCCCCCTGTTGCTCCAACCCCTGAGGGCAGTAGAAAATGGAGGCTCACAGTTGCATTTGGTGAGTCTTGGTGGGGGTTCCTGTCTTCCCTTCAGCAGTCTTTTTGTTGGTAAACAGACTGGAGGTGGCTCCTCAACTGGCAAACTGCCAGACTGTTACCAGCCGCTTGGGAGTAGATATGGGCTTTAGCCCTAGGAATCTCTCCTTAGGCTCCTCTCTGTCCATGAGCCACACGTGTTTTAACTCACCAGTGACTTGGTGGGTCTCCACAGTAGTCCCAGTCTTGTCTTGTTGCAGTCTCGGGTGATCTTTGATATTCCTTGTTCTTTAGAGAAGTTTCTCAACTGGGTAGAGCTAGATGGAGGTCTGGGCAGAGTTGTAACCTCTGGATGCTCTGGTGATTTGACAGGTTCCCAAAGTAGTTCTAGTCCTGTCTTGTTGCAGTCTGAGGTGGACTCCCAAATACACATTTCTTACCTGGGTATCCAGCTTCCAGTATCTTTCCCTGAATCCTGCTCAGTCTCCCGAGGCTGCAATCTGAGGATGTAAATGTATGTTCAGACCCCCATGGGGGCCCAGTTTCCAGGGCCCAGCCTGTACCCTTGTCCTGTGTGCAGCTCGGGGCACGTGGTCAGTGAGGGTCATGCTCTGCTTCTGGGTACGGAGACCAGCAAGGCTGTCAGGAGAGCTGGGGCTGTCAGAGGCAGCATGAGTCAGAAGACAGTTGGCACTTGCAAAAATGAATTTTGGGGGGAGCTGCCTGGAAGCAGGGACTGTAACTGCTTCCCAAGATATGACCAGAAAGACCGCAGTCCCTTGCTTTCCCCTCCTTACTGCCATTTCCCCTTATTTTGGATAAGGAAACTATATGGGGATTCCTGTCTTGATGGCATTTTTCTTATCTGATGCACTAGCTTGTTGTGTCAATTGGCAGGGCTACCGTGAGATGAATGTCACAGGTCCTGTTGGTCTTGTCTAAACTCTAAGACCCCAAAGAGCTACTTTTCTGTCTTCCTCTCTTCCAAGTAGGGACTGTGCCTCCTGGATTTCTTTCTTTTAAAATAATTTTTATTTATTATTTTCACTTGTGTTGCCCTTGTTTTTTATTGTTGTTGTAGTTATCGTTGTTATTGATATCATCATTGTTAGATAGGGCAGAGAGAAATGGAGAGAGGAGGGGAAGACAGAGAGGGTGAGAGAAAGACAGACACCTGCAGATCTGCTTTACCACTTGTGAAGCGACTCCCTTGCAGGTGGGGAGCCAGGGGCTCGAACTTGGGTCCTTAGGCCGGTTCTTGTGCTTCGCACCACCTGCGCTTAACCCGCTGCACTACCTCCCAACTCCCTCTTCTTTAATTTTTTTAATCTTTATTTATTTGATAGAGACAGCTAGAAATTGAGAGGCAAGGGAAGGATAGAGAGGGAAAGAGATAGAAAGACACTTGCAGCACTGCTTCACCACTTGCAAAGCTTCCCCCTCCAGTTGGGGACCAGGAGCTTGAGTCCCAGTCCTTGCACATTGTAACATGTGTACTCAACCAGGTGCGCCACCACCCAGCCCCCCTCCTGGCTTTCTAGCCTTGGTGGGTGGTACATTTGCACAGCCCTGCCCCAGGGGCTCTGTTCCCCAGCTGGAATTCGTGGCCATGGGGCATTCTCCATGGCTGCTTTGAGAGCATACTGTCTTGACTGTCACTTCAAAATCAGCTGAAGTTTTATGCTGAGATGAAAGTGAACTAAAGCTCTGGGTGCTTCTGGCATATATGTGACTCCATCTCCAGACCTTTTGAAGATGTGAGCTTCCTGAGTGTGCAGTTCTGGCATTGAGCTGTTCTGAATGTCCTCAGGGCCCTGAGAGTCGGCCTTGCCAGGAGTGTTGAGAAGCAGGTGGCCCAGCATCAGCCAGGAGGAAGGGCATAGCCTCTGTCTCTGGGGTTAAAGAAGTCAGGCCACTTCCTTCCTCCCCCTGCGCTGAGGGTGTGGAGAGGTCAAGGGCACAGGCCAATGTCAGCCTGCTTGGGTTTAGAAGTTTTCCACTTTATGCCTGTATGACCTTGAACTGGTCACTTAACCTCACCACATCCTGGGGGAATTATGAGATGCTGAGTACTGAGCCAGTTAGTATTTGCTTGGTGCTTAGAAAACATCTGGTGTGAGTGCTACATGAATATTTGTAAAATAAAGAAAAGGATGGTGCCAGAATATCCAGCACTGCATGTAATTGTTCACCAGCAATACTCATCTGAGAGGCTTTAGTATCTAATCATCAGCCTGTGGTCCTTATTTCAGCAGAAACGATTAAAGCGTGGAACATTTCCATGGCAGAGCCTGGAAATCTGCTTTCCTTGCTGTTGACATATTCTTTTACACTCTGATAGATGCTGCGGCTTGTAAGCTTATTTCTCCAGGAGATTTTCAGTCACCTGTGTACAAACAGTACTTCCAGGACTCTTGGGCACTTGTTGGATGCTCCAAATTTTTTTTCTTCCTAGTCTGGGAGAGATTTCCTTCCCCTTCATGAAACTGGCCAAGCTGTTCACTAGTAGGAGTGGCTGCTATAACCCCAGTATCACTCAGGAAATGTTATTTTTTAATCTTTTTTAAAATATCTTTTTATTTATTTATTTATTATTGGATAAAGATGGAGAGAAATTGAGAGGGGAGGAGGAGGTAGAGAAGGAAAGAGACAGACAGTTGCAGCCCTGCTTCACCTCTTGTGAAGCTTTATCCTTGCAGGTGGGGACCAGGGACTTGAACCTGGATCCTTACACACTGTAATGTGTGCACTTAACCAGGTGTGCCACCACCTGGACCCTTAATTTTTTTTCTTTTTTCCATTTTTTAGTAGTGATTTAATAATGATTAACAAGATTATAAGATAATAGGGGCACAATTCCATACAATCCACCACCAGGGTTTCATATCCCATCCTCTCCATTGGAAACTTCCCTATTCTTTATCCTTCTGGGAGTATGGACCAAAATTCATTATGGGGTGCAGAAGGTGGAAGGTCTGACTTCTGTAACTGCTTCTCTGCTGAACATGGATGTTGGCAGGTCAATCCATACCCTCAGCCTGTTTATGTCTTTCCCTAGTGGGGTAGGGCTCTGGGAGGTGAAGCCTGTCCAGGCACATTGGTGAGGTCTTCTGCCCAGAGAAGTCAGGATGGCATCATGATAGCGTCTGCAGCTTGGTGACTGGAAAGCATTAAGATATAAAACAGTACAAGAGTAATCTTGAATAATCAAGAACCTAAAGGTCAGACTAGAGCAGATGTCACTAAGGGTCTTCATGTGGGGAGAAGCTAGGAGGTCTATTTTAGGTCTATTTTAGGTATATCTCAAGGGCTTTACTAATTTAACCTGTGCCCAATAACATAAGGGTGGGCTAAATGTATTGTCTGGGAAGAAGGTGTCAGAGTTGAAAATAAGACTAGAAAGCTGGATCAGGGCAAAGAGTAGTTCCCAAATAGAGGGAGATATATAAATACCTTTAACTGTAAACTTCATTGATCTGACCTGGGACCCATATCTATTCATATTTAGCACAGGAGCCTGTGTAACTTCTGCATCCCTGTCAGTCTGAGTTCGCAGTCCATGGCACAATTAGGAACATTCTAGGCTGCACTCATTTCAGGACCAGTCTTCCTTGAGCAGCAGCGTAGGTTGACCCACCCTCCCTTCGAAGAGTGGGGCAGCCCCTACCATTGTTGTTCTACATTGAGGGCAAGGTCCTGGAGAGGCCCACAAGAGGGTTTACTATGACATTCCTGATAGAAATGACCAATAATGGTGTAGAGAGTGGGATCTATTAGAGGTTTAGGTCCATCATATCTGTGTGGGAATCCAAGAATTCTCTGACTAGAGCCCCAGTGATGGGGTGGCCTGGCAGTGACCAAAAGGGTCATCTTTAAAGTATGGAAGCCCTTATCCAGCTTTTGTAGTCCTTACTTTTATTTAATTCTTTATTCTTCATCTCAGCTCCTCTTCCTGGAGACCTCTTGTCTTCCCAGCAGGAGCTTAGCTGTCTTTCTTTCCCCTCCTGGATCCAAGGAATTTCTTGTCTGTTCTATCCTCATTCCACTGAACCCCTGGCATCCTGCTGGTGGGTGCATCTGCCCACAACCTCCATCCCAGCCCTCTCTGGATGAGAAGCTATCCTTACCAATTAACTGGAAGACCTGCCTATGACATATGACCACTAGAAAATCCAGGGCATCTGAATAGAGTTTTCATACAAAGAGAACTATGCCTGGAATTAGGTCAACTGAATTAAATCTTGATTTATTTTCTTCAGTGCTAAAATGAGAATTGTATTGTATGGCCCAGTATTGTCAGGGTTCTGTATAGACCTCCAAGTGCTATATACTTCTCTGAAAGGTTACTTGTATTATTCATCTCTTAAAATATTTATCAAATTGGTTTTTGGATAGAGAAATTGAGAGGGATGGTGATGGCAGAGAGGGAGAGAAAGAGAGATACTGCAGCACTGATTCACCACTGTGAAGCTTCCTACCTACAGGCAGGGAGTGGGGCTTGAACCCAGGTGAGGAAACAAAGGCTGAAAAGAGTCCAAACTCTGGTCCAAGTGGTCAGAACCTACCAGGTGAACACTGTACCCACACCTTGGCACAGCTCCTGCTCTTGACCCTGCTATTCACACTGGCAATGATGGTCCCCAGAACTGCTCCAATCTGGGGCACAGCCCTGAAGATGGGGCTCTTTCCTTCAAGTAACTCAGTATGTGTAGAACTTGCCAGAATGCCAGTCTGTTTCCCGGGGGATGAGAAGATGGGTAGGCATGGTAATGCTGATGACACCGGATCTGTTTAAACATGGGACTGAAGGCAGATTCTGGCAGCACACCCTACCTGGCACAACCCCCTCCCTCATCAGCTGTTTGTGTTTGGGGTTTCACATCACAGTTACTCTCCTCCCTCACTAATCTGTAGGAGATTGAGGGCTCTGGAGGTTGAAGGAGTCCTGGGGATGGGGGGGGGTGGAAGTAGGGGTGAGGGAGTGGGAGAGAGCTGTATTTCTTGTGGTTGAAGGTGGGGGTGGGGGGAATCCTTTCCCAGCATGAGGTACAGCAGAGTAAGGATGGAGGCAGGAAAAAGGTAAGGCTGATTCAGAATCACCACAGACATAGCACTATGTAAAGCTGGGCTTGGAGAGGGAAGTTAAAAGCAGCTGGTTTGGGGGAACTACTATTGAACCAGGCATGTAGTTCTCAGATCAAACCCAGCACCATATGGAAAGTGTCACCACAATGCTGGGGAGAAATTCCAGTGCTGTGCTGTTTCTCCCTCTCTCTTTGTCTCTCTCTCTCTCTTTAAAATATATTATTTATTTTTGATAGAGACAGAGAGAAATTGAAAGGAGGTGGGGGCTTGAGACGGAAAGAGGCAGAGAGATGCCTGCATCCCTACTTCACCACTTGTGAAGTTTTCCTCCTGCAGGTGGGGGCCAGGGACTTGAACCTGAGTCCTTGCGCACCGTATTGTGTGCACTCAACCAGATGCACCACCACCTGGCCCTTCTTTCTCTATCTCCCTATCTGAATACAGAAGTCAACCCTGGGGTGGTAAAACCATGTATACAGGAGGCACTGACTCAAAAACAAAGAAACCAAAACTACAAAAAAGTAACAACAAAAAAAATCCAGACAGTTTAAAATTATCCATTGCCTACAACTGTGTTTATCCCTGTCTGTGGCTTGGTCCAGGGATCAGGTGATGGGTTGCTTTGTCTCTCTCCACTCTGTGACTCCATTCATACCCAGACACATGGCAAAGCCTTAAGGCACAGCCCCCAGCAGGAGCCAGGCTCTGCCTTTAACCCCCAAAACCCAACAGCTGGGCTCCAGCCAAGGCCACACATCCAAGTTCCAGTTGCCTTGGCCCTACGGGGTCCTTTAGTTCCTTAGGAATTCGCCTCTACCTGGGACCTGACCCTAGCTTGGCTGGCTGGCTTCTAGCATCTTCCCATTGGCCCTCCCACCTGCTGACCAGCTGCCTGTACAGCTACGCCCCACATCCTTTCACTGAGCATCTTCAGAGAGTGCCAGGAGGGTAGTGTCCCCACACCCTTGCCCAAGTTCATACAACTAGGAAATGGGAGGAGCTAGGCCAGAAGCTGAATCCTGTGTTCTTGTTACCATGCTGTAGTGTTGTATATTCTTCGTGGGGAAAGTAGTCTGGACTTGATGGGTCACCAAACATTTGACAGATGAGCCTGTTGCTTGCTGTGCCACCCCAGCCCCAGCCCTACTCCTGCGCTAGCCCTGCCTCCAGTCCTCCCCTAGCTCCTGCTCAGAGGACGCTCCCTGCAGGAGAGTCTCACTTCTCAGTCTGAACTACCACCTGCATCTTTGACTTGTGACCTCAGTGGGGGAAAAGAGGGTGACAAAGTGCCTCCCAAAACTGTGGGGTTTCCTGGAGATTTATTTTCCTGTTGCAGCCAACTCTGGTCCTCTCTTTGTGACTGCTGACTTGTGCACACTGCAGGTATTTCTCTCTCCTTCTCTCTGTTCTGTTAAATAAAAATAGAAAGAAAGAAAGAGAGAGAGAGAGAGAGAGAAAAGGGAAGGAAGGAAGGAAGGAAAGGGGCCAAGTGGTAACATAACCTGGTTAAACACACATAGTACTAAGCTTAAGAATCCTGGTTCGAGCCCCTACTCTCCTCCTGCAGGGGAGATGCTTCACAGGTGCTGAAGCAGGTCTGCAGGTCTGTAGTGTCTATCTCTCTCCCTTTCTATCTCCCCCACCATTCTCAATTTCTCTCTGTCGTATCCAATAAAATGGAAAAAAAAAAAAAAAAGGGAGTCAGACGGTAGCGCAGCAGGCTAAGCGCACATGGCGCAAAGTGCAAGGACCGGAGTAAGGATCCAGGTTCAAGTCCCTGACTCCCCACCTGTAGGGGGAGTCGCTTCACAAATGGTGAAGCAGGTGTGTAGTTGTCTATCTTTCTCTCCCCCTATCTGTCTTCCCCTTTTCTCTACATTTCTCTCTATCCTATCTAACAATGAGGACATCAATAACAACAATGATAACTACAACAACAATAAGAAACAACAGGGCAACAAAAGGGAAAATAAATAAATATTTTAAAAATTGTGCAATCACTTAAAAAAAAAAAAGGCCTCCAAGAGCAGTGGATTCATAGTGCCAGCACCGAGCCCTAGCAATCAGAAATAACCCTGGAGGTTAAAAAAAAAAAAAAGCCACACAAGTGGCAGATTTCTAGTGTTGGTACTGAGCCCCAGTGATAATCCTGGTGGCACTAAAAAAGATGCGGAGGTTTGCAGAAGTGATAGCTAAAGGGTACTGGATTTTTCTGTTTTTGTCCAGGGCTTCATTGCGCTTTGCTGACTATTTCAGATAGAGATAACAGGAGTTAAGGAGCAGTAGGGGTGAGAAGACAACCACAGCACCAAAGTCTCCTCCAATGTGATGGAAGCCAGGTTCAAACTTGTGCTTACTAAAGCAGGCCAGCTTTCCAAATGAGCTTCTTTGTCAGTGTAGGTGCTAGATTCCTTTCTGAAGAGATGAAACTATTCTAAAATTGACTGTGGCCATCCATATATGGCACAAATCTGTAGATGCATTAAAAAAATACTTTATACACTGTAGGAGTGTGGACTGCTTACTATGTGTGTCACATGTCACTAAAGCTAGGCACAGGAGAAGCTAGCGGGGTGATCTCCAGGGGAAAGGTAGCGGACTGGTTCTTTCTCGCTCACGACAGGGGATGACACAAAGTAAAGACACCAGGAGACCTGCAGCACACTCAGATCTCATTGATTAGCAGGTGGACATGAGTGAAATAGAAAACCAAACAAAGGGAATTATTGAAATATGTCAGAAATTACAGGTTTCTTAAAGATCAGCTTGCCCTTATGGTCGGGGGCTGATATGACAGGAATTGATGAGATACAGGACAGTTATTCTCCATGACGCAAGCAACTTAATTATCCAAAGGCATTTGAGAGAAGCATAGGGGTTAAACCAGTAGGGTGAGACAGAGAGAAGATAGATATCAAAAGGCCACATAGTTTGGAATTTCTCTTGTCTGGGGTCTAAGGTGTATGATGGAGTGTGTGATAAGGTGTGTTCTTCTGTGATCAGAAGGTAAGGTGACTTTGAGTAAGTGAATCTTAAAATAGGTGGCCATGTGGCCTGCAGTTAATGGGGAGAAGTATTGGGGTTTCTGTGGGCCTGAGAGTCAAGAAGGAAAGAACTAAGTCTGAGTTTCTGCCCTTTTGCACACCTCGGTTGAGAGAGACTAACCAAGAGGGTATCTTCTCAGACCTCCATCCAAGGGTGGGGGAGTTCTCCCTAAGCTCTATCAAGCTTACACATAGTCCCAACACTTTCTGCTCTTGTTTTTTCAACTCCTGTCTATGGGTGGAATCATCCCATAGATATCCTCCTCTTTCAGATTTATCTCACTTAACACGATTCCTTCAAGTTGGATGGCAACATTTTAAAATGCTATTCTTGAGAGTTGGGCGGTAGCGCAGTGGATAAAGCGCAGGTAGCACAAAGTGCAAGGACCAGCGTAAGGATCCTGGTTTGAGCCCCCCGGCTCCCCACCTGCAGGGGAGTCGCGTCACAAGTGACTTCCTCTTCCTCTTTCCCTCCCCCTCTCTGTCTACCCCTCCTCTCTCCATTTCTCTCTGTCCTGTCCACCAACGATATCAATAACAGCAGTAATAACTACAACAATAAAACAAGGGCAACAAAAAAGGGAATAAATAAATAAATGTTTAAATTTTTAAAAATTTTATTCTTGTATGTCTGTAGCCTACTATCTTTCTCCTACATAATATTTTTCCACCTTAAGTAATAACAAATCTGTATAAATTCATTTTTAAAGATGACTTTTTAACTTCATTTTTATGATTTAGTTGCTCTTTTACTTTCCAAGGGAATTAAAATGATTCGGCTTGCAATTGGATTTCTTTCTAGCTAGTGAGAGAAGACAGCTCCACTAATCTTAGTAGATTCTTTGGTGCTTACCTTAATGAATCAGTCCTTCCTTCCCTCCCTCCCTTTTTTAGTTCCTCTTTTTCCATTTTCCCTTCCTAGCAAACATGTGTTGTGTACCTGTATCTTGAGATCTGAAGAGACAGTCATAAGTCTCTACCACCAAGGAGCTTACCGCACAACGAAGGAGACATTGAAGTGAGGTGGTGATGGACCAGTTTTGTGGTGAGGGGCTCTGTACACAGATGAAGAGCCCATGAACTACACTGGTGGTAATTCAGGGCAGCATCAGGAAAGGTTGACATAGTGGGAGACTGGTAGAAGCTGGCCAGGAAGAATGGGCCTTTCATTGGTTTAATATTTTACTTATGTGTTTAGGATACAGAGAGAAACTGACAGCAGAGAGAGATAGAGAGACAGACAGACAGACAGACAGACTAAACTGCAACTCATGAAGCTTCCCCCCCCCTGCAGGTGGGGACCAAGGGCTTGAACTCAGGTCATTGTGCCCTGTAATGTGTGCCCTCTACCTGATGCACCACAACCCAGCTTTCAGGAAGGGGCCTTCTAGATAAAAAGACATAACTGAATACAGCCAGGCTGCTTTGGGGAACTGTAAGAGTTCTGCCCAGGACACGTTCAGGGTGAGAACAAGACATGGAGTCCCCCCTAAACCAGACACAGACATTTGGACTTTATTGTGTAGAAAGTGAGAAGCACTGCTTTCATTTTCTCTTTAGCCAGATGAGGTGTGCAGAGTTCTCGAGACTAGGTAGGAGAGAATATATGAGAGCCAAGAGTGCAGATTCAGGAGCGTGACGGTGCTGACACGGAGGGTCTAGTGGGTGGGAATGTCTGTGTGAGCTGGGAGTCACAGGAGGATGTGCAGCTGCTCCACTGGTTGTTTCCAGGGGGCTGCACTGAGGCCACATTGTCACCTGCAGAGGCTCCAGGGCTTGGTGAGCACCAGGCCCATTTACCCCTTGGCACTCTGGGGCTACTGACTGTGTGACAGCAGCAAGGAGATGTATTCCTTCTGCTCTCAGACCCCACCATTCTATGCGACGGGAGACTGCATCTGCAGCACGTCTTCTTTTGATGGTTTACATAATCCTCTCAGATTATTCATTTATTTATTTTATTTTTTAGATAAGACAAAGAGGGAGAGGTGGAGAGGGAGAGGGAGAGGGAGAGGGAGAGAGAGAGAGAGAGAGAGAGAGAGAGAGAGAAAGGAGTGGGGAGACTAGTATCAAGGCTTCCTTCAGTCCAGTGGGGCTGGGCTTGAATGTGAGTCTTGCACATGGCAAAACAACGCACTATCCAAGTGAACTATTTTGCTGGCTCCAGAGATACAAAACCGATTTCTGCCACCCACCATGGGACAAATCTCAGCACTTAGATTGCATTTATACTGTCCGTCTCTCCCCAAGGCCTCCCTTTTCAAGCAAGAATCTGAACATGGAGAGTTGCTGGGGAACTGTGAGGAAGAAGGCCTTTACCCCAAAGCAGAGACTCTCCTGTGGGGCACAATGTCTATCCCAGATACTTTGGGTTACACTCACCTTTTCCTCCCAGACCCTCTCCTTTCTCTTTCTTAGCCCAGTTCTGAACATCCACAAGCAGGGTCTTCAGTAAAATGGTCACTGGCTGCACTTAAGTTGCAGGTGCTACAAAGACACGTCTGAGAATGAAATTGCTCCTTTTTCCTGTTTCACTGCATAGCGTCATCACTACATCACAAGCAGGCAGGACAATCAGATGCCCTCCCACAAGGGTCAATGTTTTTCCACTAGGTAACCCTGGAGGGGTGAGGGCTGCTGAGTCAGGCCTCCCCACAGCTGGCTGACTAGCACTATGGCACTGCTGGCAGGGAGCAGTCTGTCTGTCTCAGGAAGGCTGTGAGGGGCCCAGATGGTGGGTAGGAAGATAGTGCTTTCAGAGCTTTTAGTTTTTCTGTATTCCTCCTTTCCCCAAAAGGGATAATCTCTCCTCACTTGCTTCCTATCCTGGGGGGGGGTCACTTGGTTCTCTCAAGCCTTTGCTGGGACTTCCACAGAACCAAGGGATGTCAAAATTGCTTGATCCAAATCTGTGCTCTCCTGAGAGGGCAAGGCTTGTCATGTCCTCACTGCCTTTGGAGCCCCAGCACCCGCCCCTTGCTCGCCCCTTGCTCGTGGTCTCCATGAGCCTTTGCTAAGGGAGCGAATGAATGACTGATCTGGCTTATCAAGGAGGAAGAAAAGTAATTTCTTTAGAATCACTTTATTAGGGAAATGCTGATCTACAGGGTTGCTGTTGTCACAGGGATGCACTTCTACATCTTCTCAAGATAGGTGTCAGCACTGGATCCCAAATTCCCTTCCTCAACACAACCCCTACCTCTCCCATTCTAAGTCCCTGGGTCTGCTGTGAATGCCCACACTTCTGTTGAGGTGTCATCTTGTATTGTCCCTTGCTTTGTTTCTTAAGTCCCACCTGTGAGTGAGGCCATCTGGTATTTGTCTTTCTCCTGCTGGCTTATTTCACTTGACTTGATTCTCTCCAGTTCTGTCTATGTCATGGCAATAGCTCAGTAGTAGCCCGTAGTATGTACAGACCACAACTCTCCTAACTTCATGCGGAGTCTTGTCCTGCCTCAGGCTGCAAGAGGCTGAGTGTATTTCTCAGCTCTGTGAATCAGGAACAGAATGCGGAGAGAAATAGAAAGACAGAGAGAGGAAGAAGGAGAGGAGGAGGAGGGAAAACTGCTCTAGCTTGCCACTAAGGTAAATATAAAAATAACCTCACGGTATGTGTGTGATGTGGCCATTTGTCACTGCTGGCATTTCTCATTTGCTGGTAGAGAGCATTGGTCCCTCCACGTGGCTTTGTGGTCATCCCTGGTGTCTTTCATGGGGAGCTGCAGGGTGGTCATGAACTTGCCAAAAAGTCACTTGAATTGGAATCCTACTTTTTCCCTTCCCTTCCCTTCCCTTCCCTTCCCTTCCCTTCCCTTCCCTTCCCTTCCCTTCCCTTCCCTTCCCTTCCCTTCCCTTCCCTTCCCTTCCCTTCCCTTCCCTTCCCTTCCCTTCCCTTCCCTTCCCTTCCCTTCCCTTCCCTTCCCTTCCCTTCCCTTCCCTTCCCTCTTCCCTTCCCTTCCCTTCCCTTCCCTCTTCCCTTCCCTTCTCTCTTCTTTTCTCTTCTCTTCTCTTCTCTTCTCTTCTCTTCTCTTCTCTTCTCTCCTTCCTTCCTTTCTTTCTTTCTTTCTTTCTTTCTTTCTTTCTTTCATTCTTTCTTTATTCACCTCCAGGATTATCACTGGGGCTCAGTGACGGCACTATGAATCCACTGCTCCTGGCCACCATTTTTCATTTTATTGGATAGGACAGAGAGAAATGGAGAGGGGAGGGGGGGAGATAGATAGATAGATAGATAGATAGATAGATAGATAGATAGATAGAGACCTGCAGACCTGCTTCACCGCTTGTGAAGCGACCCCTGCAGGTTGGGAGCTGGGGGGCTCAAACCCAGATCCTTGTGCTGGTCCTTGTGCATCATACTCTGTGTGTTTAACTTGGTGCTCCAGTGCCAAGACAAGTCCCCTTTGAATTAGAATCTTTACCACATCATTTGATTTGTTTACACTTTACTCTCCTTCTACCTGCAAAGATTTTAAGGTGGCATCTAACAAAGTAGCTATAGGCACTATTTTAAAAACAAAACAAAACAAAACAACAACAACAAAAACACCATGAGGAAAGAGGAAGCAAAAAAGCAAAGCATCTTATACTTTAATTGAGGATTCACTTCAGCATTCAGCTTTTCTTTGTATCTGAAAAGGTCTGCTAGGAGCAGTGAACCCCAATGACAACAACAACAAAAACCCAAATAAATAAATGAACAAACAGTATGTAGGTAGTGTAGTATGTGATACATTTTGTAGCAGAAGCCTCCTGAAGCAAATGCTCTTGACCTCTGACTGACTTCAGCTTCAGCTGTGACTATGAAACACATTGGTCTGCCTAAGGAAACAACACTTCAAAGTAGGCTTCAGCTTTCTTCCTCTCTATCTCCCCCTTCCCTCTCAATTTCTTTCTGTCTCTATCCAAAATAAATAAATAAATAAATAATGAATTAATTAAAAAATAAAATACCAACCTCTGGGGGAGAAGATAGTTTTTCATTGTTTTATTAATTTATTTTTAATGTAATTTTATTGGGTGGTAATAGTTTATAGTACAATTGTTTTTGGGAGTTGGTTTTGTTCACAGTTGCTCCATAGCCATGCCTTCCAGAACTCTATAGTATAGTTGCTGACACGTGGGCACAGTTTCTAATCTCCCTAGGATAGTTGTCTGCAAGACAGTGTTACTGACAAATTAAGACCTTTTCCGCCATCATGTACCAGAAGCCTCACTCTCCCCTCAACCCTCCCCCACCTTCTTTCCCCAGAATCCAGTTGTATGATAAGATTGTTTTGGGAAACTGAGCAGTTGACATAAACATGTATACTTTACTCTCCTCTTCCAGATACAGAGTATACCTTAAAGATTCAGAGGAGTTTTTCTAAGTACACAATCTAACCTAGCTTTGTTAACTATAACCTTTAAAACCTTGTAGCCCAGAATGGATAGAACTGGAGGTGATTATGCCTAGTGGAATAAGAGATAAAAGACAGCTACTGGATGGTTTCACTCAGTGTGGAATCTAGAAATCTGATACAGATGAACTTGCAAAAAAAAAGAAAAAAGCAAGCAAACTGTTTCTAAGACTTGTAATAACTCTGGTGGTTAATCCTTGGGAGGTAGAGATACAGAACTTTGGTTGTGGGGATGGTGTGGAAATATGCACTGTAATCTTATAGTCTTGTGACCTTTTAATCACAGATAAAAAATAAAAACTGTGGCCCCAGTTTCCCTTTCCCCTGTGGCACCTTCTCCCCCAGGCTTTGTGGCTCTACAGACACTGGTGGTTAAGGGACAAAGGAAGGACTCTGGTGGTGTACTGGTCAAGGGGACAGAAGTGAGTGTAGGATGGTGCCCTGGACCCTACAGCCTCTAGCATTCCTTCCTCCTTTGTGAAGAGTTTGTTTGTGTCCTAGGAGACAGCAGAGTGAATTTCCTGCCCTGGCTTCCTGAGACATTGTAAACCACTTACTGGTGGTAGTACTGCCTCGGAATCTACAATCATTCTTAATTGGCCTCCGAACCATCAGCTCACAAAACCATCTGTCATGGGGAGCTTGAGCAGTATTCAGAGTCCCATTAATAATTCAGGCTGTGAGCTTCTTCAGACTCCAGCCTCCCTGCCCGGGGACCAGCTCATCTTCCACTCCAGAGGTGTTCCAGGGAGGGCTCTCTGTTGTGCTACAGATGTTAATGACTCAGGCAGTGGGACCTCCATGCTTTCCCAGAACCCCCAAAGCCTCAGCAGTCAGAAGAGGAGACTGAGACAGGTTAATCCTGCTCTAATTATCCCAGCCAGCCTGGACAGCTTGTGTGTGTGTAGGGGGAGGGGAGGCGTAGTCAGGGGAGGAAGGGAGTGGTGTCAGCAAGCCCCACTTGCTTGGGGGCTAGGGTCTCCTCCACACCTTTCTCTCTTTTTATCACATCCTTTACTATTCATAAAACATGATATATGTAGAATCTATTTTTTTTCCAAGTTAGAAGTACTTAGAAATATCGGTTGAATTAGTTCTGGCTGATTAGATCTGATTCTCGTTTCCATTTAGTAGAATTATAGACTGTCGCAGCTGAATGGGAACCCAGAAATCATCTCACCCAGCTCCTCTCATTTTCAGTACAGAGAAGTGAAACCAGAGAAAATTAACTCTCTAAAGATTATCCGGCTGATTCGCTGCAGGCCTGCGTGAGTCCTGGGCCCCTGTTGGCTGTGTCCTCTCTGACCAGTCACAGCCCACTCTGGGCACAGTGAGCACAGCTCTTTTCCTGCTGTGGGAACATCAGATACTCTCTCCGTTTCTGACACCATGATGCCAAGGGTAGTAGATCCATTCTGGCGGCCACAATAGCAGGGTTATGAGGGTGTTTTGAGCATCACCAGTTAGTAAAAGAGCCCAGGGCTGCTCCCTTCTCTCAGCTCCCTATTGAGATATGGTGTTTGCTGTCACCTCTTCAGCTTCTTTCTCCCCACACAAGGCCTGTGGAATCGGTTGTTTAGTCCTTACCCTCTGATCCAGGCTCTTTGGGGCCTGGCTACAGCTTTCTGATAGGACATTGAGTTGGCTTTTCCACTTTACTCTGGAGCTCGGAGAGAAGAGAAAAAAAAACCCAAAAAACCAGAGCCTGCCCTTCCTGTGGTTGTGGGGGTAAAGAGGGATGACAAACTGGGGCCTTGGTTGGGATGGAGTTTTTCATGGCATCTCATGCTAGAAGTGCCTTTAGAGTTGACTTGGCCCAGCACCTCTGTTTATAGCTGAGGGCATGGAGGCCTCCAGAGGGGAGCCACTGTGCACAGGGCCAGCGGAGGGCAGAGCTGACATGAAGCAGGCTGCCCAGTGCCCCATCAGTGATACCTTGCAGTCTTAGCTGTAGGCTTCTGCTTTCTGAGCTGCTGCTCTTCAGGCCAGGACCAGCATGTGCCCCTGCCCCCAAACCTCTGGGGATGCAAAGAATAGAGTAGGTCAGGAGAGCAGAGAATACTCTGGTGTGTCCTGTAGGGGTGTGCTGTGTGGTGTGTGGGAGACTAGATGGAAAGCCCACGGGGGACAAGTAGCCATGAGGTCTTTTGGGGATCTGCAGTGGCAGAAAGAGAATTCCTTCTCTCCTGGTCATATGGCTCCTTCAGATTTCAGGCTAGGACCAGCCTTGGGCCACATTTCTGCCCAGAAGGCTCTAGAGAATGCAGCCAGAAAGGACCCTGGTTGGCCTGAGTGGAAGACAGGTCACACCCTCGGGTAGAAGGACAGATGTCCTTACCCTTAACGGGTTCTGCGGCCTCAAAAGCTCCTGGGTGACTACAGGCTTCCCTCCCACCCCCGCAGTGCAGTTAGACTTGGGAATTGCCATGTTTCTATGGGCAGGGTGCCCTCCAAACTGAGGAAGTTATAGTCACCTGGTGTCTGGACCACAGGGAGAATATAGCAGGTAGCAGCTGCAGGCCAGATTTGTTCATGGCCACCCAGCTTCAGCTGTGAACACTGCACACCCCTCTGCACACACAGCCCGGCCTGTGAACCTCAGAGCCAATAGCCCTGTGGCCCCATGGCCCTATGGCCCTGTGATGGGGAGACTCATGGAGACAGTCCTAGGGCACTGTGAGCATCCTGAGGGCTGGTAGAGCTCCCTCCTTACTCTCCCCTCCAGGATCTTGCAGGAAGGGAGCTCCTGTAGGGAGTCAGAATGATGGAAACAGATGTTCAGTTCCTGCTATAGCCATTACTAGATGCTTTTCATGGCCCCTGGCTCACTTAAGGGGATTATTGAAGGCTTAATAGTAATGCTAATGATACCAATAACACTGGGGTTTTGCTCCTGCACAATTCTATTGTACCAGGTAGACTTTTTTTAGATAGTGGATTAGAGAAAAGAGAGAGAGAGAGAGAGAGAGCGAATAGGAGAGATACTATAGCCCTGCTCCATCACTCAAGAAGCTTTCCCCAGGCAGATAATCCCATGTGGTGTTCAGGGACTTGAACCCAACTCCTCCCATACAGCAATGTGTGCACTCTATTGGGTAAACAAACTATCTCTCCACTTGCCTTGCTACTACTAGCATAATGTTCTGTTGTTAGTTCATGTTGCTGAGGTGTGCCGTAGACTGGAATCTGTGCAAGGCACATTATCTGGGTGGTTACTTTGTCCTCAAAGGAAACACTATATGTTAATAATATTCCCACCTTCCAGGTGAGAGAGTGAAGGCAGATTGCTTGTGCGCTCACTCCAACCCATCACAGAGCCAGGATTCACAGTCTGGGCCTCTTTCCTAGTCTGTAGTTCGAGTGGGGAGGGCTGTGCACAGAAGGTACTGTCCCCACCCACCACCAGCAGGATGTGACAGCCACAGCATCAGTGTGGGAGCACCAGGCCTTTCAGAGCCTGTCCATTGAGCCAGCCTTTACTTCCTTAGGATCATGATTCAGGACTTAGACCAGTGATGACAAAAATCGAAGCTATTCATTTTTAGAGAGCAGAGTGAGTGACCATGTGAGTTTGGTCTGGAATTCGACCCTGGAGAAATACACCGAGTGCCCCAGTCATCCAGCAGGAATCCCACAGACCCAGTGGGGGCTTCTTGTTCCAGGGAGGAGGGGAGCATGGACAGAGCCTGCACCCCACCAGCCCAGCTTTCTGACCCCAATGCTCGCCTGCCCTCCTTCAGCCAGCAACCCCTCAGCCTTGTTGTTTCAACTGCACAGAGCAGGCTGACTAGCTATTGTTCTTGGAAGCCTCTCTGTGATCTTAGGACCTCAAGAGAGAAGAACAAACAGCTAGAAAAACACAGGGTGGTTAGAAAATGTTTGTGATTTCTGAGCTGTATGGAACAAAAAAGGCATTCGGGAGACTCAGCATTGTTGGGGTGGGGGGCACTTGGGAGCACCCAGCTGCTTGCTGTGGAATGCCCCAGAGTCATCTTCCCAATACCAGGCTCCTCCTCTATGAGAACCCCCCCCCCCCAAGTTGGACCACAGTTACACTCTGAAGTGCCTCTCATTATCTCTAGATTTCCAAGTCCATTCCTTGCATCTTGCCCAGAAAAGTGATTCTCAGTGTTGCCACCCAGTCACAGCCATTTCATCAAGTTCCCAGCTACCCAGCTCTCTTAACTAGAGTTCTTCCATTGTCTGTCCCCAGCAGGAAGAGTAGCATTGCGTACATATAGCAATCGAGTGTGTATTCAGTGATCTCCCTTCTTAAGTCTTTGTTCCTGTTATATTTATCAAAGACAAAACTGAGCTTCAAAACAGCTCTCTGGTGTTTAGCTAATGTCAACAGAACTTCCACAAACACAATACTTTTAGAACTCTGCTGAGATTCTTCTTTTAAGGAACCAGTATATTTTTTTAAAGACTTATTTTAGTTATACATACGAGAGTTTCACATGAAGGGGCAGGGCTGGAGGGAGAGGTAGAGAGAGAGGGAGGGAAGGGGAGAGAGAGACAGAGAGAGAGAGAGAGAGATCAGAATACAGGGGTGAGCAGTGGAGTCCACATATTAAAATGAGCAAGGACCTAGTCTCAAGTTCCTGCCCCCCCATCTGCAGGGGGAAGCTTCATATGTGGTTAAGCAATGCTACAGTTGTCTCTCTTTCTCTCTCCCTCTCTATCTCCTTCTTCCCTCTCAGTTTCTCTGTCTCCAAAATAAATAAATAAATAAATAAGAATTTTTAAAGTGCTATCCTAGTCCATGCAATGATAGGAATTGAACTGGGAGCCTCAGGAAAATCCAGACAGTCTACCACCAGTGTAGTCAACTTCCCAGCACTGCAAGTTTTGAAATCTCACTATCTCAATTTCTTTTTTAAGTATTTATTTATTTATTCCTTTTTGTTGCTTTTTTATTCTTGTAGTCGTTGTTGGATAGGACAGAGAGAAATGGAGAGAGGAGGAGAGAAAGATAGACACCTGCAGACCTGCTTCACCGCCTGTGAAGTGACTCCCCTGCAGGTGGGGAGCTGGGGGCTTGAACCGGGATCCTTATGCCAGTCCTTGCATTTTGCACCACCTGCACTTAACCCACTGCTGCGCTACCTCCTGACTGCCTTTTTGTTTTTTAAATTTTATTATTTACTTATTTTTAAAATTGTTTTACTATTTTTATGTACTGGATAGAGACAGCCAGAAATCGAGAGGGAAGGGACTGATAGAGAGGGAGAGAGACAGAGACACCTGCAGCTTTGCTTTACCACTCGCAAAGCATTTCCCCTGCAAGTGGGCACCAGGTGCTTGAACCCGGGTCCTTGCACATTGTAACATGTGCACCCAACCAGGTGTGCCACCACCTGGCCCTTACTATATCAATTTCTTTGAAAATTCTAAAGCATTGTGGGCCTATTTTGTTGTCTTTATCCTTGAAAGTTAATTGCAGGATATGGCCTCTAAAACTCCAGACCCAGGCATCTCTAATTGTCAAGTAGTTCATTTCTCTTCCTGCAGCCTTTAGCATGTGTGCACCAGGGGCCTAGGTCTGGGTCCCCCAATACACACATGAAGTCTGAGATGGCCAGTGCCCTGTCATGGTCAACAGCCTTCTATGGGGCAGTTGTGAGGAAGCCAAGACATGAGGTGCCTTCTCCAGGGCACATGGCTTAACTGCAACACCCCATTCCTCCTGCCACATGTGTGGTCTGGCTTAATCCCTGCAGTCTTTCTGTGTGTACCATGGCCAGTCAATGCATGTGGAGCTGGGAGTGGGACATTGGGCTGTGTTGTAGCACTGGTGGTGAATGTCTTTGACATTCTACAGAGGAGAACGTTCAAGGAACTTGGAAGAGCCTTTGGAACTTCTGCCCCTGCAGCTTAGTATCTCCCTCAGTTTTCTGAGGGGGGGATGGGGTGGGGGTGGAGTGCTTCCTTGGAGGACTTGAGCATCTGTGGTCTTTGCCTATGTCCTATCAAAGGCTTCATGTTTGACTGGGGGAGTAACAATTTGATCTGCCTTCAGGAAATTCCTAAGAGGAATGCTCAGCACTGATAGAAACTGAGGTGTTTACTCAAGATAAGAGAAAACTCACTGGTGCATTGTCGTTGTTTTGTTGTTAGAGGGGACATAGCCTGTTCCTTGTAGCCCCCGGGGTTAGAACTTAGACTAGAGCGCAGAAATTATAATGTGGGGAAATTCAGCCCCGCAATTTTTTTTTCCTAAACCTTCACTAAAAGGTGTCATTGTCAGAAAATAGAAGACATTGAACTTCCTCTCCCTGGAATTGTGCATGTCTCTGGAGGGGAGGCTGGGGCACAGGGCCCCAGGATTATCTCAATGTTAGGTGCTGGGTATTGGGATACTGGAGGCCAGGATTCTGGGCCCTGTTCATGTCTCATGGTTAAGAGAGAAAGCTTCAGAGATTTTTTTTTTTTTATCAGTGTTATTGCTGGGACTTTGTGCCTGTACTATGAATTTACTGCTCTTTGTGGCCATTCCCCATGCCCTCTTTTTTCTCCTTTTTCTTTATTTGATAGGACAGAGAGAAATTGAGAGAAGAAGGGGAGACAGAGAGACACCTCCAAAACTGGCTTCACTGCCTGTGAAGCTTCCCCCTGAGTGCAAGTGGAGGAGGGCAGGGGTTTGAACCTGGGTCCTTGTACATAGCTATGTGTGCACGTAACCAGGTACACTAACACGCAGCCAAGATTCAGAAACTCTTGCTGGCTAAATCAAGGGGTCTGGAGATGGACACACACAATACACACAGACACACAGACACACACACACACACACAGACACACACACGCACACACACACAGACACACACACACACACACATCCTGCATTGGGCTGTCTTCAATATATGTGTGTGATCCCAACAAAATATTTGTTATCAAAAAGTCCTTACTGGGAGTTGTGCGGTAGCACAGTGGGTTAAGCTCAGGTGGCGTAAAAAGTGAGGACAGGCGTAAGGTTTCTGGTTCAAGCCCCCAGTTCTCCACCTGCAGGGGAGTCACTTCACAAGCAGTGAAGCAGGTCTGCAGGTGTCTATCTTTCTCTCTCCCTTTCTGTCTTCCCCTCCTCTCTCCATTTCTGTCTGTCCTATCCAACAACAACGACATCAATAACAACAACATGAATAACAACAACAAGGGCAACAAAAGGGAATGAATAAATAAATAAATATTTTTTAAAAGTCCTTATTACGTCAGAACATGGAATGAAAAACATCAAAAGCATCTTTTCAGGAGTACACACATTATGGCACTTAATGCAAGACTGTCGTAGGATCGTCATGCTCTTCTCTGGTTACATAGTAGGTACTCATCATGTCCACATCATAAAGTCCATGGCCTGATTGTCACAGCATGAAGCTTTAGGCCTTTGGCCTCAGGGTCTTGCTGACCAAGCTGCGTATTAGCTTAAGACACCCAGCTGGTGTCCATCAGAGAATAGGAGTTTAGTAGCCAGGAGGAAGAACATGATGTGATACAATCTTCTTCTGCCCCTATATATAGCTATACTTTTCTCAGTAATGAGAAAAGTAATTCAGTAGAAAATCCATCTTCTCTCTCTGATGTAATTAGAGAGGTGCACAGCTTTGTTTGTTTGTTTGTTTTTTCTTCCTTGTTCCTGCTCAATTCTGAACACTGCATTTTAATAACTTGGAATCCTACCATGCTTTCATCAACATTTACAAAAATTACATAATTATATGTGCATAGATAAGCACCCTTCTACATGTGTATGCTTTTAAAATAAGTAATTGTTCTGTAAAAGTAGAATCATATGAATCACTTTTACTACATACTGCTTTTCTTGCCCACCAACACTTAGAGAATTATTTCTCCAAGTCCACTGGTGTACCTCTGATTTCATTCTTCCTATTTCCTAGTGTGGATGCTCCATATTTTATCCAAACATTCCCCTTCTTTAATATTTAATTAATTCATGTATTGGATAAAGACAGAAATAGAAAGGGAAGGGAGAAACAAAGACACTTGCAGCTTTGCTTCACTGCTCTTGATGCTTTTCCTCTGCAGGTGGGAACTGGGCCTTGAAGCTGGGTCCCTGTGCATTGTAACGTGTGCTCTACCATGTGTGCCCGCGCCTAGTCAGCTCCTCCTCCTCCCTGTTCTCCTTTTTCTCTTCCTCATCCTCCTCCTCTTCTTCATTCCTCTCTACCTCTTCCTCTCCTCCTCCTTTCTCTTCTTTTTCAATATAGAGAGTCAGAGAAAGAGCCAGAGAGGCAGATCTTGAACAGAACCCTGAAACTTAATGCAGTGAGGGCCACACTCAAACCAGGGTTCAACTATTCTTCTATCAAAGGACATTCACTTTGTCTCTAGTTTTTTTTTTAAAACTTATATATAACTACCTCCATAAACATCCATGAACTGCTCCCACAGACACCACTGTATATGGGGGGGGTGTATGCTGATGGATTGCTGCTTTTATTCCTCAGGGACGGATCTCCTAGCAGGAGCGTGCTGAGCTGATTATAGGTGCTGTGTTTTTATGTTTAAGAGATCTTTCCTTAAATACACCAATTCCTATTTTCCTCAGTCATTGGTGAGCATACCCACTCTCCCCATCCCCTCAGTCATTGGTGAGCATACCCACTCTCCCCATCCCCTCAGTCATTGGTGAGCATACCCACTCTCCCCATCCCCTCAGTCATTGGTGAGCATACCCACTCTCCCCATCCCCTCAGTCATTGGTGAGCATACCCACTCTCCCCATCCCCTCGAGTCATTGGTGAGCATACCCACTCTCCTCATCCCCTCAGTCATTGGTGAGCATACCCACTCTCCCCATCCCCTCAGTCATTGGTGAGCATACCCACTCTCCCCATCCCCTCAGTCATTGGTGAGCATACCCACTCTCCCCATCCCCTCAGTCATTGGTGAGCATACCCACTCTCCCCATCCCCTCAGTCATTGGTGAGCATACCCACTCTCCCCATCCCCTCGAGTCATTGGTGAGCATACCCACTCTCCCCATCCCCTCAGTCATTGGTGAGCATACCCACTCTCCCCATCCCCTCAGTCATTGGTGAGCATACCCACTCTCCCCATCCCCTCGAGTCATTGGTGAGCATACCCACTCTCCCCATCCCCTCAGTCATTGGTGAGCATACCCACTCTCCCCATCCCCTCAAGTCATTGGTGAGCATACCCACTCTCCCCATCCCCTCAAGTCATTGGTGAGCATACCCACTCTCCCCATCCCCACTGTACTAGCCGGTGTTTCTCACTAGTGCAGCCTACCTGGTGGGTACAGGGTAATAGCTCATTGCTTTGCTGTTTGTTTTCCTGACTCTTAAGCCCTATCCCATATGCTCATTTCCCCATTTGCACTGCTTGGCTGTGGATTGCTTGCCTTTCTGTACCTTTTGCTTGTTTTTCTCCCAGGATTCCCAGGTGAAGGGCCCACAAGGCTCAGTCCACCAGCAAGCAGTGGTGTGTTTCCATAACAGTTTTCACCTGGTCTTATGACCAACATGCTCTCAGCCACTCCCCCCTTCCTCTCCACCCCTCTTCCCAGGAAGAATTTTTTTTAATTATTATTTTATTTATAACATATGAAAAAGGGAGTTTTACATGAAGGGTGCAGAGCACCATTCTACATGTAGTTCTAGGAATCAAACCAGGAACCTCAGGCATGTAAGTCCATTGCTCTACTAGCTTCCACTAGCAGTTTTGAAATGAGAACTTTTTTTTCACGTTTTAAAACTTTTTATTTGAATATTAAAAATTGTGCATTGGGGGTTGGGCGGTATCGCAGCAGGTTAAGAGCACATGGCGCAAAGCCCAAGGGACAGGCTTAAGGATCCCAGTTTGAACCCCAGCTCCCCACCTGCAGGGGGAGTCACTTCACAAGCGGTGAAGCAGGTCTTCAGGTGTTTATCTTTCTCTCCCCCTCTCTGTCTCCCCTCCTCTCTCTGTTTCTCTCTGTCGTATCCAACAACAACAACATCAGTGGCAACAATAACAATAACGACAACAACAAGGGCAACAAAATGGGAAAAAATGGCCTCAGGAGCAGTGGATTCGTATTGCAGGCACCAAGCCCCAGCAATAACCCTGGAGGCAAAAAAAAAAAAGTGCATTCCAATAAGTAAAATCATTGACCAACAACAACAACAAAAATGGCACTCTGATTAAACCACATTTTATAGCCTGCAGGCCACCTGGATCGAGACCAACTTGGTTTTGATCCAGGTTTCACTGTTTCCCACCCAGCTTCCTCCTCCACCAGCATGCAAGTTCTTTCCCTTCCCTGCCAGGAGTGGGAAAAGCAGGCCTGGCCATGCTTGCCAGTAGTTCTTGAGGTGGAAAGGGGGCAGCACAGTCATTTAAACTTAACCCAACCTCTATGCATCTTACAAGGTTAAACAGCTGAAAGAAGCAGAATAAGAAGGCACTGCTTGTGAAATGTACACTGCGTATTGGAGACAACTGGCTCATTGTGATTCACCAGCTTGCTTCTCCTGTTCATTTGTTTCTTTTGATGGCAGTGGGTTTTTCTCTTGCGTTTCTGTCTTCTTCAATTTCGACTTATCGAATTTCTCAACCTCAGCCATATCGGGTTTGTCAGTCATGGTTGCGGAGGAGAGCAGAGCGAGGCGAGAGCAGACCAAAGAAGAAGTTCTATGTAAGGGAAAATGGGAAATTAAACCTTAAGATAAAATGGATTTTCCCAGAGGCCCAAGGTAGAGCTGAGGGAAAAGCAGGCAGAGAACAAGTGAGAGCAGACAGGTTGGTAAGTGGGTTAGCTGCTACTTCCCCCTATGTGGCCCTGACCAGGCTCCCCCCTTGCCTTCTTGCTGATGTGACCTCTCCATCTGTGAACAAGGGGGCAGAATTGGTGGACTGGCACCTGGACATGTGTCTGTGAGTAGTTCAGATCTGATGTTTATTTTTTACTTTATTTTTAAAAATGTTTTATTGTCTTTATTCATTTGATAGAGACAGCCAGAAATTGAGAGGAAAAGGGACGTAAAGAAGGAGAGAGACAGAAAGACACCTGTTTCTGACTTATTTCACTTAACATGATTCCTTCAAGCTCCATCCAAGATGAGGTGAAGAAGGTAAATTCACCATTTTTAATAGCTGAGTAGTATTCCATTGTGTATATATACCACAACTTAGCCACTCATCTGCTGTTGGACACCTGGGTTGCTTCCAGGTTTTGGCTATTACAAATTGTGCTGCTCTGAACATAGATATACACAGATCTTTTTGGCTTCGCAACTCCTGCAGGTGGGGACTGGGGGCTTGAATCCAGGTCCCTGAGCATTGTAACATGTGCGCTCAGTCAGACGTGCCACCACCCAGCCCCCAGATCTGATGTTTATGTAAGCTAAATTCTTTTGACTCAGAAAGTATGGTGTCCGGGAGTCGGGCGGTAGCGCAGTGGGTTAAGCGCAGGTGGCGCAAAGCGCAAGGACCGGCGTAAGGATCCGGGTTCCAGCCTCCGGCTCCCCACCTGCAGGGGAGTCGCTTCACAGGCGGTGAAGCAGGTCTGCAGGTGTCTATCTTTCTCTCCCCCCTCTGTCTTCCCCTCCTCTCTCCATTTCTCTCTGTCCTATCCAATAACAACCACATCAATAACAACAACAATAATAACTACAACAACAATTAAAAAAAGACAAGGGCAACAAAAAGGAAAATAAATAAAATTTTAAAAAAATCTAAAAAAAAAAAAGAAAGTATGGTGTCTGGACTGGAAGCACAATTGGAGAACCCATCCCAGACTCAAATCAGAAATTTTCATGTAAAAAAAGTTCTCATGTGGTTCACAAACATATCCAAGCTCCACACTGATGGCTGATGACAGTTCTGAGAAAAAGAAGAAAAAAATCTGGCAGATATTTTACTGACCAAGAAATTTTGCTGCAGCTGTGAATAAAACAAACAAACAAAAAAACATTAACACAAAAGAGAACCAGAGCATCATATGATTCTGGCACATGTAGATAGAACCAAGGACTTTGTGCTTCTAAGTCCAATGCTGTGGCCACTGCACCACATCTTGAATCACTGTGTATGTTTTAGATGTAGCAAGAGACCCAGTATAGTACGGGTAGACAGCTCAGTTCTTATCTCCTGATCTTGGCATCTTTCCGTGCATGCCACCTATCAGAATGCAGGCTGAGGGCAATAACGTCAGTTTAAGAAAGTTAACTATCAAAATCTACTTGGGTCTTCCCATCCCTGAACCTTGCAGTCACACAAGTCCACATCAACCAGCAATCCTTTCTGTTCTTTCCTCTCCCTCTCTCTCTTTATTGGGGGGATTAATGGTTTACAGTTGACAGTATAGTTTGTACATGTTTAATACCCAAGAGTCTTTTACTTTGGTGTAATACACCAACTCCAGTCCAAGCTGGTATATTGCTTTGTGTTTTACCTTCTGCTCTTATTTTTTCAACTTCTGTCTATGAGTAGAATCACTCCATATTCATCCTTCTGTTTCTGATTTATTTCACTTAACATGATTCCTTCAGGCTCCATCCAAGATGAGGTGAAGAAGGTAAATTCACCATTTTTAATAGCTGAGTAGTATTCCATTGTGTATATATACCACAACCTTCTCAGCCACTCATCTGTTGTTGGACACCTGGGTTGCTTCCAGGTTTTGGCTATTACAAATTGTGCTGCTCTGAACATAGATATACACAGATCTTTTTGGATGGGTGTGTTTGGTTCCTTAGGATATATCCCCAGGAGAGGAATTGCTGGGTCATAGGGTAGGTCCATTTCTAGTCTTCTAGCACTCCTTTTCAACCCTCCCAACTCCATCCATGGCAGATGTGCAATGCTTCTGAAGTCCGGGCCACAGATTTTGCTGTCTCCTCTGTCCCAAGCTCATGGCTGCCTCTGCCTTCAGCCTTTCTCTCTGCAGTCTGGCCACAGCCTCTACTTCAGTAGGTTGCACTTGGGACTGCCTGAAGCCCACTCTACACTGAATCAGTGCTCATGGCAGGCTTCCATGTCACTGAGCCCTGGTGCTGGTTTTGGCCCAGTGTCTTGCACCCTCTACCATCTCAGCTCAATCCTCCCTCCACACAGACAGGCTTCCATGCCCTGTGCCCTCCCAGCTCTTATGAGAGAGCACTCACAGCCTCCTTCCAAAGTCACCCGGGATGATAACTGGCTCCCACCCAACACGGTGAACTGTGTTCACCCTTTCATAGCTGTGCTCCCACTTCTGCGGTGCTTCTTGTGGTATTTAAACTTGCTTGTCTTGTCTGGATGGTTTGATCATCCAGGGGTCCATGCTGTAAATTCATTCCAGAGATTGTAAGCCAAAAGGGCTAATTTACTGGGAGTGAGGTGTGAGGAGCTTACAGCACGACTGAGGAACTGAAGAGACAGCAGGAGCTAGGCTGGACCTGTTAGTTGATTCTTAGGATGCACAGAAGCTGGTGCCGCAGACCCACAGCTGTTACTGGAAGGGGTGTGTGTGTGTGTGTGTGTGTGTGTGTGTTGGGGTGAGGGGGGGGTGACACCCTGAACAGAAAGCCAGAGATCAGAGTCAGGCAAGAAACTGGCACCTCCCATCTTCCTCTTGGTGTTTTGATGTCCAAGGGAGCTGCAGCAGGACATCTGTGTTCAGGTGGCATGAATGCACAGTGACAGAAGCACCCAAGCTGCGTCCCTTCTGCTGTGTCTGATGTACTGGTGGGCAGGTGTCCTCAGGTGCAGAACACCAGCTGCCATGCAGCCTGGGAAACAGCTCCCCCAGGTCCAGTTATTCAACAGGAGATGGAGAAAGGGCATTTAGGCTGGTGGGTGGGGGACTGTATATCTTTCTATAAGGATTTTGACAGAAGTGGTAGGGAGGCACACTGAATGATTCACACTCCCAACTCCAGCCTCCTCCCAGTCCAAGGATGTGAGCACACAGAGGCCAGACTCTGGCTTCTTCTTGTGGGCCTTAAC